>NW_028234429.1:18040495-18042995 GCF_977035675.1 Penaeus japonicus | reverse complement strand
CGGCAAGATACATATAAGAAGTTTTATAATTACAGTGATCAAATTAATCAGAAGGATTAACAGATTTCTCTCGTGATGATGATTACCATGAACGATGACATTAAATAAATCAAATATAAATCAACTCATTTCCGCGACTGTGTGCATGATGACCTTTCAGTAACTAGCACGGAAGTAATTCTGTACACGAACGCAAACAAAAGCTAGCTATCATTAGTAATGCATTAATGAGTTATTAATATTTCCGGGAAACCAATTAATCGGTTGTGCAGAACGGTACATACACATTTTTATATCATGGCCATGGCGGATAACATGAATAGTCATTATTAGTATCCAAAGTCACAGATTTGTGTGTGTATGTATGTGTGTGTGAGAAAGGGAGAAAGAGAGAGAGAGAGAGAGAGAGAGAGAGAGAGAGAGAGAGAGAGAGAGAGAGAGAGAGAGAGAGAGAGAGAGAGAGAGAGAGAGAGAGAGAGAGAGAGAGAGAGAAGAAGAGAGAGAGAGAGAGAGAGAGAGAAGAAGAGAGAGAGAGAGAGAGAGAGAGAGAGAGAAGAAGAGAGAGGAAGAAGAGAGAGAGAGAGAAAGAGAGAGAGAGAGAGAGAGAGAGAGAGAGAGAGAGAGAGAGAGAGAGAGAGAGAGAGAGAGAGAGAGAGAGAGAGAGAGAGAGAGAGAGAGAGAGAACGAAAATTTATCTTACGATAGGGACACGGCCTCTATTAAAACACATAGCCTCTTTGACACCAATTAATTACACAAGCCAAGTGAAGCGGAAAAGCTGACTTCCCATTGTTAGAAAATGCAATAAGAGGAGAGAGAGAGAGATAATGATGGAGAGATAATGTGAAAATAAAATGTGTTTACGCAAAAAGATGGAAAGAAAAGACAGTTTTGTTGAAAATGTGAAGAGGGACATAAGTTGATAATCATAGTTATATATTGATATAAACTGATCAAAGGAAATAGTTTTTGTTTTGTTTGTGTGAACTCTTGAATGAATTACAAAGAAAGATGATAGTATTAAACGCTATATGGTTCACAGTGTTTCTTTATCTAAATGTAATCGGCAATATAGTTCTGAGTATAAATTTTCTAGATAGAGTTCTATTCACTTAATGCAGAAATCATTTAACTGAAACTGTTCGGTAGAGCTGAAGGTTAGAGGGAAATAGAACATGTAATCATTTTATTGCTTTAACTTGTCTGATATGATTAATACAATAGTATCATCATCATTAGTGTTTATGTTGTATTATGAGCATTGTGATTATCGTTATCTTTATTATCTTTATCATTATTAGTGTTAGTACCATTTATTTTAATTTGATTACAAAACATGGATTCTGGAAGACACTTAATTCTCTAAAGAAAAAAAAAGTCCGAAACGTCTTTATTCTTTACTTTTTTCCAAATAGTTTGATTCCCTCAAAAAAAAAAAAAAAAAAAAAAGGTTCTAAATTGCCTTAATTTCCACTTTTTATTTTTTATTTTATTATTATTATTCTATAATCATTATTTTTTTACTTTTACCAAACTTCTTTATTCTCCATGTTTTCTCTCAAACTCTTCCATCTTTCAAAACGCTCTAAAATGTTTATGTAGTTTCATCTTTTTTCGTTCAAATATATTTATTCTGTTAACATTTTCTCAAAAGCTGTCTCTCAGAAATATTTCGAATGTTTTTATTCTTTCAAAACTTAAAGAAATTTTTCCACTCGCATGATGTTTTATTAAAAACAATCTATATTCTTTTATTTTTTCAGACATACCCTCATGCTCTTAAAGCCTTCAAAAAGATAATCATCTTCTAACAAACTTTTCGAAACGTTTTAATTATCTCTCTATATATGGAAAGATTTTCTTGATTGTCTACATTTCTTCAAATTTTCTTTAAAAATCTATATTCCCTCAAAATTATCACAGTCTTTCAAACATCGGATATTCTCTTGATATTTATCCTATCCAAAATTTCATAGACATCTTCATCCTCTTAATTTTTTATTAGAAAGTATTCAGTCCTCCATTTTTTTCTCTCTTAGTGTCTTATTCCTTTCAAGTAGTCTTCATTCTATGAAAATGTTCTTAAATATCATGATTCTGAAAACAAAAGTTCCTATATCTTCATCCTCTCTTGATACCTGCGCTTGAAAAAAAAAAAAAAAAAAAAAAATGAATGTGTTTATCTAGCCAAAGATTAACATGCAATCATAAAACAATAAACAGTTATCAAAGGCTGATCCTTCAATTCTTATTAAACTTTTATTAAGCATTTATAACTTCCACCTTTTTCAACAACAAAAATCCATTAAAGTTTTCTCAAACTTTCTCAAACGTTTCCTTTCCAAAATATCTATACTCTTTCAAAATTTTCTTATGCACCTTCATATCCAGATATACATATATAGAAATATGTTCGTTTATCTATATTCATATCTATAAATCTATATTTCTGTCTATACTGTATATCTATGTATGTATCTAAGTCTCTATCTATTTATAT
>NW_028234429.1:18017995-18020495 GCF_977035675.1 Penaeus japonicus | reverse complement strand
CACACACACACACACACAAACACACACACACACACACACACACATATATATATATAGAGAGAGAGAGAGCGAGAGCGAGAGCGAGAGAGAGAGAGAGAGAGAGAGAGAGAGAGAGAGATTTAGATAAAGATAAAAATTTACTTACATACATACATACATACATACATATATATATATATATATATATATATATATATATATATATATATATTTATTTATTTACTTACTTATCTATTTATTGATTGATTGATTTTTTGTTTTTTTTTTGTTTGTTTGTTTATTTATTTATTTATTTATCTATCTGTGTGTGTGTGTGTGTGTGCGTATTCAGCCCCGTGTGTTTACCTTGTTTTCTCCCAAGCCGCATGAGCGGCTTATCCCCTAAGCCAAGTACAAAGATTAAGATTAAACGCACGCTCTGCGTAGGTGAACACTTAATTGGTTCAGGTTTTGCAAACTTTGAATGCCATGTCTATGAGTTTCTATTCATGGATAGCGGATGAGATTAATTATAGTTTTACTTGTTTTATATAAAACCTTGGACGAATGTTGAAAATTGATATAAAGAACTTTGTTTAGTTTAAAATAATGTATTAGACCAATGATGACATGGAATTCTTTGGAATGAGGGGGTGGAGAGGGAGAGAGAGAGAGAGAGAGAGAGAGAGAGAGAGAGAGAGAGAGAGAGAGAGAGAGAGAGAGAGAGAGAGAGAGAGAGAGAGAGAGAGAGAGAGAGAGAGAGCTTGACTCGTTTATTATATTACTGTTATGAAAGTTTCTGAGTACTAATACAAAATGTTTTTACGTTTTACCATTTTGTGGTAATAATAATTAGAATATTTATATCATCTTCGTCGATATCGTCATTATCAATATCAAAATATTTCTTTTAGTAGAGGTATGCGTGGTGTTAATTAAAGTGATTATTATCGCTGTTATTAACACTATTTCCATTAACTTTATTATCAATATTACTCACATTATTACTAATAACATTACTATTAATATTCTGATTATCATTATTTACAAGTATCATTATCATCATAACAAGAAAACAAAACAATAGAACAATAATGATAAAACAATTTTGATAAAGACAATGCCAAGGGCATTGTATAAATATAAACCTTTTACTCGAAACATAAATTACTAGAACCTAATACGTGAAAAATGACCCGAAGGTATTTGATAATCTCCCTGCATGATGCTCATTACCTGAATACATTCAGCTTGAATGCGATTTCAGTGACATTTTATTTGACTTGTCCTCTTCTTCGCCTTTTTTTTTTTTTTTTTTTTTTTTTTTTTTTTTTTTCTTGCAACATTCCTTTTTTTTTTTCTCTTTCTTCTTTGCCTTTGGATAAAAGCTTCAGTCTTGTCAAAGAGATGTTGGCTTTACACTCCGGGCCTGAGGAATAGACGAACAACACAATTCATTTGATTAAGTTACTGGGACTCTCTGTGAATGCATGAAATTTGCATGAATTTCGAGGAATACTAGGCGAGGGGGGTATTCCTTTTGTGCCTTTGTTTCTGTGGATGTGCGTACAGGAAAGTATTTGCGGAGAGAATAAATACATAATTTTGTCAACTTGTATGTTAATTAATTTTGACCTCATAGATAAATCATGGTAGGTATCATTCATGTAGGTATTTGAAGCTTCTTGATCAAAGGTTCTCTGTATTGAATTTATATTTTTGGGTCTTGATTAAAGAAAAAGAAAGAAAGAAAGAAGAAGAAGAACAAAAAACAAAACAAAACAAAACAAAAAAAACTATCCGCTTTGAGGCAAATTCCTTTGTATTGAACCTTTGATAAACGTTAAGGGAAGTCATTATTTTCAACATGTGTTTTTGTCAAATACGACGAAAAGAAAGAAAAGAAGAAAAAAAAAAAAAAAAAAAAAAAAAACAGAAAAAGGCGGATTATGAAAGATCAACACAATCAGCTCACGATTATTACCTTTTAAGGTATGACAAAATAATGTATATTTGAGGTATGTTACATCAGCATAACTTCACTTTTAAAAGCCAGGCTTACCCATCAAACCTAGAGACAACTTCAAAATTAAATTTACCAGGGTTGTGAGAGGAAAGGTCTTTCGTTAATTATATTGCTATAATTAGTGTTTCTTTGTGATAGTGCATCTCCCCTTTACTTTTCTAAGGAATTGGAATAGGCAATTAAAAATGGGTGCTACTTCTGTTAATTGTATGACTGTGATCAAAATTAATTTGTGATAATGATTACCCTCCTGTCTTTATGATTAAGATCTGGACTCCCGATTACGTATTTGTAATTATTAAATGTTTATTATTGTGCTCTTTGTGTTTACTCGATCACAAACATTGGCATATGTAGCATCAGAAAAACAAACAAACTAAATAACTACACAGTCGGGATCAAAAGAGACAACAAAACTATAATAAAAAACAAAACAAGATAAACCTGCAAGATGTTTTATGAATATTGCATGTAAAAGTTGCAATGAGCAGGGTA
>NW_028234429.1:18010495-18012995 GCF_977035675.1 Penaeus japonicus | reverse complement strand
AGAGAGAGAATGATACGGAAGAGAGAGAGGGAAAGGAGGAGAGAGAGGGAAGTGAGGGAAAGAAGTGGAGGGAGGGGAAAAAGGGAAATGAGGGAAGAGAGGGTATGGGGGGCAGAGAGGAAAATGAAGAGAGAGAGAGGGAAGGGAGGGGAAAGGAGGAAAAGAGGGAAGGGAGTAGGGAGAGGGAAGAGAGGGGGAAGAGAGAAGGGAGTGGAGAAAGGGAAGGGTAGTTAGAGAAGGAAGGGAGTGGAGAGAGTAAAGGGGGGAGAGAGAGGGGAAAGGGGGAAAGGAGGAGGAGAGAGAGAGAGAGATAGAGAGAGAGAAGCGAAGGGAGAGAGGGAAGAGAGAGGATAAAGATAAATAAGGAAAGTTATGGTAGGGAGAAGAGAGAAGGGAAAAGAAGGACAGGAAGGTAAGGGAGGAGAGAGAGGGAAGGAGGAAAAGAAATAAGTGAGGAGAGGTAGGGGAGAAAGAGAGGAAAGAAAGAGAGGAAAGGGATGGGAAGAGAGGAAAAGGAAGAAAATAAGGAGAAGGAGAGACACTAGCACGTGAATGCATGTCAATGAGAAATGGCTGTGTTGACATGGTCTCTGAGGAATATGTCTCTCTACATTTGGGACCTTGTTACTCAGTGGCGACCAGGAAAAGAGCTTGTGTATGTATGTGACTTTTTTTATATCAGATTTTCATCATCATTGCTCTTATCGTCCTTGACCTCATCACCATAATCATCACTATCCTCATCCTCACATCTTACTCCTTTATCATCATTATTATCACCACCAATACTACCAACATCCTTATCATCATCTTCAAATCCTCATTATCATTTTTCAAATCCTCCTCTATCATCATCATTATCATCACTATCACCACCAACATGATCATCATCACCATCGCCATCTTCTTCATGAATCGTCTTCATCATCACCAACATTAGCGCCCACGGAAGCGGAAGGAAAAGGAATAGGGGTAGTAGTAGATAGAAGTAGGGAGAGAAGGAGAGGGATGGAAGGGACGGAAAGAGGAAAGGGAGGGAAGGGGCGGAAGGGAGGGAAGGAGAAGGAGGGAGGGAGGAAATGGAGGGAGGGACGGAAGGAAGAGAGGGAGGGCAGAGAGAGATAGGATAAGAGGGAGAAATTGAGAAGCGAGAGAGAAGGGAGAGGAGGAAGAGATGGAGGGAAGGAGTAGAAGGAGGGAGGGAGGAGAGGGATGGTAGGGAAAAAGGAAGGAAGAGAGGGAGAGTAGGGAGGGAAGGAGGAGATGGAAGGTAAAAAGGGGGTGTATGGAGGGAAGGAGGAGGGGGAATGAAGGGGGGAGGGAGGGATAGAGGTGAGGAAGATTGGGATAAGAGGGAGTAAAGAGAAAGAAGTTAGGGGAAGGAGAAAACGAAAGAAAAAGGGAGGGGAAAATGACAAAACATGAAAAATTACACACAAAAAAAAAAAAAAAACAATGCAAAAACAAGCCGACAAACCTTAGAGCCTTTTCTCCGATGATATGTAATTGAGAAAATAAAATTTCTACCCTTGAACGAAGTCCCCTCAGCTTGACTACATCCAATCAACAGTTTTAAAGATTTTAGGTCGCCAGCATCTTGGACAGTGCTTTAAAGTACCTGTATTTCTCGACATCAGGGGAAAGAAGAAGAAAAAGAAAACTGTCTGTGAAACGGCATGTAAAACTGAGTTACTGTTCTAACTTATTATTTTGTTTTATATACATAGAAAAACAATGAATTATTTTACTGTTTTTGTTACATATGATAAATGGAATTTGATTTTTTCTCCTAAATCCATCTTCTCATTCTGTTGTTTTTATCACATCTGATAAATGAAATTTGATTTTTTTTCTTCTAAATCTATCTTTTGCTTTTAATTTAACTTATCGGTGCTCATTTTACGTTATTTCTTTGGCTCACGTTATTACCACATAAACCTGATTTCCTGTTCCGGATGGGCAATTTTGTCTACTAACTCAGGGACTTCAGATTGTTGAAATCTTAATCTGAGATTTAATGAAACCATAAGACTTTAGGTTTTACCAAGCATTTATGCATCTACAGACACACACACACATACACACACACACACACACACACTCACAGACACACACACACACACACACACACACACACACACACACACACACACACACACACACACACACACACACACTAACAAATTCACATACACGCCCATTCCCTGTTATTGCTGTGATGTGTAGGGAAATTGAAAAAACACGTCGCGTCTTAAAAGAACATTTCCTCAAACACATAAACACACACACACACACACGTATATGTATATATAGACATAGATATATGTGTATATATATATATGTATATATATATATATATATACATATATATATATATATATATATATATATATATATATATATATATATATATATACATATATGTATATATATGTGTGTGTGTGTGTGTAAATGTATACATATATAACACACAATTGTGGGTTTGCAGATTTGTTTTCAT
>NW_028234429.1:17975495-17977995 GCF_977035675.1 Penaeus japonicus | reverse complement strand
TATAAATCTTTATTTTTTTATGATTTATGGTCGTCACAGCATTAATGTCAAAACATGTTTCACGATTATTATAGTTACGTTACTGTCTTTCACTACAATGTTTTCCAAGCCTTTTTTCGCCGCAGTATAATTTGAACACTTAACATTACAATGCCATTGGGAACCGTAGACATGTCAGTAATGTTTACAGCGTTCTCCAGCTGGGCTGTAAATTATTTGCTTATTTTACATGTAAATAGATATGTAAATTTACTATACATTGCCTGTTTATTCGTTTTGTGGTTAATGTTGATGTGATGTTGGAGTAGTTGTTGTTGTTGTTGCTAGTATTACGATTATGTTTATGATGATAGTTATTACTATCATTATTATTATTATTTTTATTATTATCCTTATTATTATCATTATTATTATTATTGTTATTATTATTGTCATCATTATAATTATTATTATTATAATCATTAATATTATTTTTATTATTACTATCATTATTATTATTATTGTTATTATTATCATTATTATTATTATCATTATTATTATTATTATTATTATTATTATTATTATTATTATTATTATTATTATTATTATTATTATTATCAGAATTGTCATCTGATTATCATTAATATGTAAATATTATTATTATTATTAAGAAACAATGATGATAATGATAATAAGAATGATAAGAGTAATGATAATGTTAATAAAGACTAATAATAGTGATAATAAAAATGATGATGATGATAACGATAATAAGTAGCAAGATAATAGTGATGGTAATACCAATGAAAATGCTAATCATAGAAATAAGATAGTAATATCAATGAGAAGAGGTATCATTTCACAATGGTAAATAGGTAAATAATGACCTCGTACAGGACCTCGTATCAGAGCGCGGTTAATAACCTCAACCTCCATTACCATTCATTCGTAGTTGAGATTCGTCAGTATCACGACGAATCACCATCAAAATATAATTAATTTATCCCTGTAATTCATTTATTGAGTTTCCTAACATTTCATCCTGGTGCCACATGAATCGATCGAGAAACTAATAGAAACATGAAAATAATCAAAAGCGATTGTGATAACATAACCTACCTGATTAGTAGAGATTATAATAGTACTAGCAATGCCAGTAGGAATGATAACGAAAACGTATTCATATATATCGAGAGAGAGAGTAAAATATATATAGTATATGAATTCTTTCTATCTTTCTATCCAGTGCCTCAAATCGGAACTCTATCCGAGCAACAGACGCAGATACAATAAAAAAGAAAAAAGAAAAGAAAACGAGAGAAAAAAAAGGTGAAAATCTGGGGGAAAATAAAAGAAACTAAGTTATGGGACGCCGATAGCCTTCTGTTCTCATATTTGGTTCCGGGAACGAGGATTTTTTTTTTTCTTTTTTCGAACGGCGATTGTCCGTATAGAGTGGAGAATTCACGGGTGTGGAAGCATAGTGGGTTATTTGTATCTCTTTGTACTTTTATTTTTTGGGGGGTTTCAAAAAATTGTTGTAGGAATACGATGGCAACGTCTTTGCGATATTCGGGGTTTTATGCTCTTTGTCTGTCTCTTTACTTCTCATTCTTTTTTTTGTTTTCCTCTCTCTCTCTCTGTTTCTTTTTCTCTATTGATGTCAGCCGGTCTTTCTTTATGTTCCTCCCTCCCCTTCTCTCTTTATTTTTCTTTCTTTCTCTCCCTCCCTCCCCCCCTCTCTCTCTCTTTGTTGCTCTCTCTATTTCTCTATTATCTGTATGTGTGTGTGTGCTTATGTCACTGCCTCTGTCACTCTCTTTCTCTCCCTCTGTCACTCTCTCTCTCTCTATTTTCCCCTCTTCTGTCTATCCGTCCCCTAGTTCTCTCCCTGAAAAAAAAAACATAGAAAAAAAACCTCTTCCCTTTGGCCTCGATCGCAGGTTATCGAATTATCCACATAGCTGAGCCTCAACAACCGCTGCTGGACGAGAATTGCCCCTGGGAAGAGTGGCTGGAAATTTCCTCCTGTTCGCCCCCTCCCCCCCGCCCCCCCAAGTCCACCTCACCTCGCCCCCATAATCCATCTCACCCCGTCCCCCCCCCCCCAAATTCACCCCCCCCCCTCAATCCACCTCACCTCGCCCCCTGCCCCCCCAATCCACCTCACCCCGCCCCCCCGCCCCGCCCCAATCCACCTAACCCCGCCCCTCTTTTGGTATAATTTCAACGTAAGCATGATTTGGAAACCGCATCTGCTCATGATCTCTCATAAGGTCTTTACTGAATATTTGAATCTATTGTCTTTGATTTTTTTTTCTTTTTGTTTTGTTTTGTTATGTTTGGTCGAGGATAGGATGGACTTGATTTGCGTAGGGCGAGTTTATATTTAGGAGAATTTCATATCACATATTAAAAATTCCTTTACTTTTAATTGGTATTTTTGAAACGATGTTATGCTGCTCATGGTATGATGTATGTTTTATTCAAAATGGTTCATGGTGTACTAGAATATGTAAAT
>NW_028234429.1:17942995-17945495 GCF_977035675.1 Penaeus japonicus | reverse complement strand
GTTCTCCGGTGACAGAAGGATCAGCATTTTGCATGTTGAATAGTTGAATAGCTTGCAGAATGACATGTGCCTACCTCTCATAACAGATAGAAGTTATATATTATCAACGTAAAAAAAGAAAAGAAAACAAAAAGGAAAAAGAAAAAAGAAAAAAGAAAGAAGAAGAAGAAAAAAAAAACATAATTGAGGTAGCTATAATATGGGAAAATATGATAAAAACAGTCTACAAGAATTACTTCTTATTTCAATCATGACAAGAACGAGGGTTTTTTTTTATTTCAAATTACTTTATTCTTTTCTTTCAGTGACTATGACTACTATTATAGAATTGGAGTGATTGTATTGCGAGGGGAAAACCCTCAAACTATGAATATTAAGACAATTTCTTCTATTACTTACTAATTACTAATATGGTTGATTAGTACGTGGCAGACTGAATTAATTAGCAAACGGGTGGGAGACTTACTTCAGAGAATGTCTCATACAAGTATGTGTGTGTGTGTGTGTGTGTGTGTGTGTGTGTGTGTGTGTGTGTGTGTGTGTGTGCGTGTGTATAACACATATTAAAAAATCTACATATATAATCATAATTCTTGGTAATGATAATGATGATAATTATCATCATCCTATTAATGATAACAGTATCAGCTTTAATAATAATATGAAAGATAATACAAATAGTTATCATAATAACACCAATAATAATACAAAAAAAAAAAGAGAAAAAAAAGACAGCACCACAAGAGCAAAAGAACCGATAATTTCCCTACAAAATAGGACGAAAAACATTATATCAAAGGTTACTATATCCCCAATTAACCCACGATAATTATAACACGGTCTCCACCATTCTCCGTATCTATTGAAAATAATTGCTCATTTAGCGTTAGTACTGCAACGCGAGATATCTTAGAAGGGTTCTCTACCTTAACACTATTTAGGAATCTACTGTTACGTAACCGCATCAGAGTCTGTTATGTGAGTCTTTTATGTGACCGTTATTTTGGTCTTGGAAATTTCCTAGAATTTTCAGCTGTTCGATATGGCGGGGAATTTGTTTTCCTACTTCGCTGTTACTTTTCTCCTTTTGGGCATCTCTTGGATGGGTTGTCGCTCTCTGTGGGCTGTTGGTGTTTACAGACGCACACACACACACACACACACACACACACACACACACATATATATATGTGTGTGTGTGTGTGTGTGTGTGTGTGTGTGTGTTTGTGTGTGTATATACATATACATGCATAAATATATAGATACATGCATATATATATATATATATATATATATATATATATATATATATATATATATATATATATATACATATATGCGTGTGTGTGTGTGTCTGTGTATGTATATATGTAGACATCTAGATGAATGGATTAATGGATGTGTATATATAGATAGATAAAAGAAATAGATAGATAGACAGATATCAGTGATAGCTAGATATCCACAAAAGCCCCCCCCCCCCCACACACACACAAACAAACACACACACAAACACACACACACAAACACACACAAATACACACGCACATACACACATAGATACATACAGATAGAGAAATAACATCCAATTATTTCAATATAACCAATGTAAGAGTTTTGTAACAATTCCAAAATATTTTCTTTTTATGTCATTCTATAGGAAAACTTTATTATTCCCCCCATGATAAAACATGAAATACAATACACAGAACGAGATAAAACGGACCACAAAAGTTTAACTCATAGCCTAATAAAACATGAATATTCACAATATACAGCCATAGATTTAAATATTTTTTTCTTTGAAACGAAACACGGATTTTAACCATAAACTTCGTATCATTGACTTTTTATGGTTCCATTACAATTTTGATATTACGTATATATTACAACATCATTCTAAGATTATGCATATACGTAAATAATGTTGGGGAGGTTGCCAGGGAAGTAAAACCTGCTCTGCAGTCACTAAAACGCTACAAAAGTTACGTAGCGGCACTTGTCTTAGTGAGCAAGTTCTTAGCGGCACTGCATGGTCTTTAAAGCGCTACAAACACTTCGCTCTCGTGAGCTTGTAACCTCTGGAGCGTCGAGTGTTTGCTTACAAATAACAAATAACAATGGCGGGCCGTTTTTGTGTTTTTGTTGCAATCTACATTTTTGAGAGATATTTTTTTTTCTAGCAGTCATTCTCAAAGTTCTATATACTTTTCAAACACGCTACCATTTCAGCTGAAAAAAAAAAAAAAAAAAAAAAAAAAAAAAAAAAAAAAAAAAAAAATTTAGTCTCGTCTTTAACTACAATACTCCTCGGTGTTTTAGCAGTTGCAGCTTTAGTTACAGCCCGATCTGATTCTTCGGAGGGTAATGATTGTGTTGCAAAATGTCGGTATTCTGCAACCGAGAAGTTCGTCATATTCTCTGAAGCAACACAGTAGCGAGCATCACTGTTTGCTAAGAACAATAGCGGTAGCCTCCCCCGCTACGTAGTCTTTGTGGC
>NW_028234429.1:17917995-17920495 GCF_977035675.1 Penaeus japonicus | reverse complement strand
ATTGATTTGCTACTGCTTTTTCAAGAACCTTAGATAATACTGGAAGTATTGTGATAGGGCGGTAATTATTCATGTCGTCTATATCCCCAGACTTGAAAATTGGTGTTACAATTCCATGTTTCCAAAGCGACGGGAAAACACCAGTTACCAGTGAGGTGTTAATGATGATCGTTATATAAAATGCGATTACCGGTAGACTATCTTTAATAAAGCGCAAAGCAATACCGTCTGCTCCCACCGCATTTGTTTCGCGAAGTTGTTTTATTATTAGGATAATAGTTTCTACGTCTACTGGTTGCAGTCTGAAAACACCAGTTATGAGCCTTGCCTGATCTGTGTTTTGATGTAATGTGGTGCCAATTGTTTGTTCATAAGTAAGTTTTCCAATTTGTGCAAAGAAGTTATTGAAATGGTCGGTGTTATGAGTAGAATTTGTGTAATTATCTGTGTGTTGTTTGTTAGGCACTAATGTTTTAACAATTTTCCAAGTTTTATTAGAGTTGTTTTTATGTTCTGCGAATTTATTTCTGAAATAATTAGTCTTTGCCAATTGAATTAATGACTTCACATTTTTCTTTTTTGCTTTATAAATTGCCTGAAGGGCGGGCTCAAGTCTGTTTCTTTTGAGCGCTTGTTGGGAATTATTTCTTTCGGTAATAGCTCTCTTGATGTCATTTATCCATGGAGCAGGGGGACGTCTGACGATTCTTGTCACATAGGGAGCAGATGGCATCTATGCTGCTTTTTATCACTTCCGTAAGGATGGTTACCTGGGTATCTACATTGTCTGTTGATAAAATATCTAATAGAGTTGGTTCTTTAGATATGATTAGCTCGCATAATGACTGAGGGTTATAGTGATTGAAGTCACGAAAAGTTTTTGTAACCGGTGGTCGCTTTGGTTTCTTTATATTCAACGTCATCGTAATAAGTTCATGATCAGCAACATGACATGGAATGACGTCTGTATGGAGTATGGTATCTAATACATTCGTTATTATTACATCTAATAAAGACGAGTTGTTTTCTGTGATCCTTGTAGGTTTATTGATCAATTGTTCTAGTTTATTTTACTTGATTAACTTTGCTAACTTAGCATTTGATTTACTTAAATCATTATTTAAGTCACCTAAGATAAAAAGTGATTTCTTTTTTAAGTACATTTCTCTAAAAACCTTTACAAGATAATCAAAAGATTCAGATTTTGCATGGGGATGCCTCTAAACGGCGCCAATAATGAAGGATGGAAGCATGATGCTTTGTACGGTAACCCAGATATCTTCTACAGCAGTATAATTAACTGTTGTAGTTGATATCCTATTTGACTTAAGGGTATCCCTTACAAATATGCATACTCCACCTCCTCGCCCTGCATCACATCGATAAACTTGATAATTTGGAATGTTGATAAAGTTACTTATCATTTCCTGGTGGAGCCATGTTTCGCTAACACAGAGTATGTCTACATTTCTTTCCTTTACTAACAATACAATTTCTTCAAGGTGACCGAGGAGAGATTGTTCATTGATGTTCTATTTTTAAAATGTTCTGTGACCTAATCACTGGCCGTGCTGACGGTTTTGCGCGGTCAAACATTCTGCTCGGTTTTGTACTTGTTTCTGTTTAAGAAAACCTTTACGTTATCAGGGAACACATCGGATTCTATAAAAAGTTCTGAATTTATCTCTTTGCCTCTTATAGTAACAGTGAAGCTTGAATAATATTCATGTGTCATCTTAGTTTTGAAGGCTTTAACATTTGATATACTGTCAAAATTACTAACGAGGAAGTCTTCAATATCTTCTTCGTTTGTATCCGGATGACAGCTAGTGATATATAAATATACTACCTTGGGACGGTCGGCACATTGTAGGGTTTTTTCTGTATTGCGCTCCTCCCTTGTTTTTCTTTTTTGTTTTCTCGAGGTAACGGTGACGAAACCTTCCTCGTCTTGCTGATGTGATTGATGTGTCTCCGCTCGTTCTACGTAGTTATTGATGACGAGCGGTGGTGCTTGTGTAGTAGGAGAGGTGTTAGAGGGGGCAGGGACTCCAGGCACGTGGTGATGTGTTGCCTCTTCCCATTTGCGGTTGGGTGGAAGAGGTTTTTGATTATTCATCCTTTTACTATTTCTAACGTAGCTTCTTCTTGGTGTCACTTGTGTAGAAGCTTCGTTCCTCACACTAGTTGTTGATGTCTCGGCGTTCCTCGGCAAACGCTTGCGTGGCGCCGGGCGGGGGGCGGCTGACGTGTCAGCAAGGTCGCGAGTCTGCTTGCTCGGTGTGGGTACGGATGAAGGGTGGAGGTGGTGAGGGAGAACTAGGAGAGGCATTGGTTGTGGATACTGCCATGGAAGGTGGGGGAGGAGGGGATGGAGTGTCAGGTGAGGGTGGTGGTGGTGAGGGAGAGCTAGAAGATGCATTGGTTATGGATACTGCCAAGGAAGGTGTAGGGGAGGTTTTGTAGGTTTTGTGTGAGAGAGAGAGAGAGAGAGAGAGAG
>NW_028234429.1:17885495-17890495 GCF_977035675.1 Penaeus japonicus | reverse complement strand
TTGCTCTCTCTCCTTTCTCTCACTATTTCTCTCTCATGCTCTCCTCTCTCGTCTCTCGTCTCACTCTCCTCTCTCCTCCTCTCTCCTCCTCTCGTCTCTCCTCTCGTTTCTCCTCGTCTCTCGTCTCTCCTCTCTCTCTGCTCTCTCTTGCTCTTCTCTCTTCTCCTTTGCTCTCTCCTCTCTCTCTCGTCTCCTCTCTTCCCATCCTCCTCTCTCTCCCTCTCTCTCCTCTCTCTCTCTCGTCGTCTCTCTCTCGCTTCGGCTCCTCTCTCATCTCTCTCTCCTCTCTCTCCTCTCTCTCTCTCTTTTTCTCTCCCTCTCATCCTCTCTCTCCTCTTCCCGCTCTCTCCTCTCCTCTCTCTATCTCTCTCCCTTCTCCCTCTCTCTCTCTATCTCTCTCTCTTTCTCTCTCTCTCTCCCTCTCTATCTCTCTCTCTCTAATCTCTCTCTCTCGCCTTTCCCGCGCTCTTTTATCTCTCTCATCAATCTTCCTCTCTCTCTCATCCTTACTCTCTCCTCTCTCTATTCTCTTCCTCTAGCTCTCTCTCCCTCCCTCATTCTCTCTCCTCTCTCCTCTCTCGCTCTCCTCTCTCTCTCCCTCCTCTCTCGCTCTCACTCTAACTCTCTCTCTCTCTCGTGCTCTTCAGTGTCTCCCTACTTCCCTCCGGCCTCTCGCTCTCTCTCTCTCGCTTCTCTCCTCTCATCTCGCTAGCTCTCTCTCTCTCCTCCTCTTCTCTCTCTCAACATCTCTCTCCTCTCTCTCTCTCTCTCTCTCTCTCTCTCTCGCTCCTTCTCCTCTCTCCTCTCCTCCCTCTCTCTCTCTCTCCCTCCTCCCTCTCTCCTTCCTCCTCTCCTCTCTCTCTCTCTCCTCCTCTCTGTCTCCTCTCCTCTCCCCCTCCTCCCTCTCCCCCTCTGCCTCCTCCTCCTCCTCTCTCCCCTCTCTCTCTCCCCTTCCTCTCTCTCCTCTCCCCTCTCTCTCTCCTCTCCCTCCCTCCTTTCCCCTCATCTCTCCTCTCCTCTCCTCTCCTCTCCTCGCTCCTCTCTCCTCTCACCTCTCTCCCCTCTCTCTCTCCCTCTCCTCTCCTCCTCTCTCTCCCCTCCTCTCTCTCTCCTCCTTCTCCTCTCTCTCTCCTCTCTCCCCTCCTCTCTCTCCTCTCCCTCTCTCCTCTCTCTCTCCACTCCTCCTCCTCTCTCTCTCCTCCTCTCTCCTCTCTCTCTCTCTCCTCTCCCCTGTCCTCTCTCTCTCTCCTTCTCTTTGTCTGTCTCTCTCTCTCTCTCCTCTCTCTCTCCTCTCTCCACTCTCTCCTCTCTCTCCTCCCTCTCTTCTCCTCTCCTCTCCTCTCGCTCTCCTCTCCCCTCCTCCTCCTCCTCTCTCCTCTTCTCCCTCTCTCTCTCTCTCCTCTCTCTCTCTCCCTCCTCTCCCTCTCCTCCGCTCTCTCTCTCTCTCCCACTCCTTCTCTCTCCTCCTCTCTCTCCTCTCCTCTCCTCCCCTCCTCTCTCCTCTCCTCTCTCTCTCTCTCTCTCTCTTCCTCCCCCCCCCCCCCCCCCCCCCCCCCCCCCCCCCCCCCCCCCCCCCCCCCCCCCCCCCCCCCCCCCCCCCCCCCCCCCCCCCCCCCCCCCCCCCCCCCCCCCCCCCCCCCCCCCCCCCCCCCCCCCCCCCCCCCCCCCCCCCCCCCCCCCCCCCCCCCCCCCCCCCCCCCCCCCCCCCCCCCCCCCCCCCCCCCCCCCCCCCCCCCCCCCCCCCCCCCCCCCCCCCCCCCCCCCCCCCCCCCCCCCCCCCTCCTCTTCCTTCTCTCCTCTCCTCCTCTCTCCTCTCCTCCTCTCCTCCTCTCCTCCTCCCCTCAGGGGAAAAAGAGAGAAAAGAAGAAAGAGAAAATAAAAAAAAGAGAAGAAAAAGAGAGAAGAAGAAAAAGTAAAGAGAAAAGAAGAGAATAAGGAGAAAGAGAGAAGAAAGAAAAGAGAAATATAAAAAGATATGAAAAAAGGAAAAATGAAGCGAAATAGAGAAGAGAAGAAGAAGATGAAGATAATAATAAGAAGAGATTGAAAAAAAAAAAGAGAGAGGAAGAGATAGAAGATAAAAAAGAGAGAGAGAGATAAGAGAAGAAAAGATAAAGATAAGAGAGAAAGAAAGAGAAAAAGAAAAAGAAAAAGAAAAGAATAGAGAAATGAATAATAAAGAAAAAAAAAAAAGAAAAAAAGAGCTAGATGAGGGAAGAAGAGAAATAATAGAAAAAAGAAAGAAAAATAAGAGATATAAAAAAAAATGAAAGAGAAAAGAAAAGAGAAGAAGGAAAAAAAAAGAGCGAAGAGAATAAACAAATAAAAAAAAATAAAAAGAAAAAGAAGAGCAAGGTAGAGAGAGAATGAGAGAGGAAGAGGAAGAAGAAGAAGAATGAGAGAAGAGAAATAGAATGAGAGAGAGATAGAAAAAAAGAAGACAGTATGAAAGAAAATCGAGAAAAAAAGAGAAATAGATAAGATGGAAGAAAAAAAGAAGAGAACAAGAAGAGATAGGAAGGAGTAGAAGATGAGAGAACAAGAACACAGAAGAAGAAAAAAGAAAAAAAAAAAAAGAAACAAAGAAAAAAAAAAAAAAAAAAAAAGAAGAAAAAAAGTAGAAAAAGAGAAAGGATAGAAAAAGATAGAAAAAAAATAAAGGAAAGAAAAGAGAGACGATGATAAAGGGAAAGAGGGAGAGGAGAGAGAAAGAGAGAGAGATATAGAGAGTGGGAGAGGGAGAGGGTAGAGAGAGGGGGAGAGAGAGAAAGAAGAAGGGGAGGAGAGAAGGAAATAAAGAGAGAGAGAGAGAGAGAAGAGAAAGAAAGAAATAGAGTGAGAGATGGAAGAAAAAAAAATTTAAGAGAGAAGGGAGAGAGAAAGAGAGAAAGGAAGGAAAAAAGAGAAAGGGAGGAAGAGAAGAGAGAGATAGAATAGAGAGATGAATAGAGAGATAAGAAGATAGAGAGAGAGATAGAGATAAGAGAGAATAAGAGAGAAATAAAGAAATGAAGAGAGATAATGAGTAGGAGAAAGAAGAAGGGAGAGAGATAGAGATCAGAAAAAAAAAAGAAGAGAGAGAGACAGAGAGAGAGATAGAGAGAGAGAGAGATATAGAGAGAAAGAGCAAGGAACATAATGAGAGAGAGAATAGGTAGGGAGAGTGAGAGAGATGAGAGAGGATGAGGGAGAGAGATAATTATACGAGAGAGAGATGAGGGATAGAGAGAGAAGAGAGAGAGAGAGGAGAGGGATAAGGGGATAGGGAGAAGAGTGAGTGAAGATAAGGGAAAGAGAGGGAGGAAATAACGATAGAGGAGAGATGGGGGAGAGAGAGATAGGGAAAGAAAGCAGAGAGAGAGAAGAGAGAAAGGAGAAGAAAGAGAGAAAGAGAGAGGAGAGAAGGAGAAAGAGAGCTGTAAAGAGAGAGAAAGTTAGCTAGAGCGAGGAGTGAAAGAGAGAGAGAGAGAGGGATCGATAGAGACACTAGAATAGGTAGGATAAGAAAGAAAGCTATAGGGAGAGATATACAAAATACCGAGCGATAGAAGAGCTCATAGGATAAGAAACGAAAAAAAAAGATAGAGAGAGAGAGATATTATAAATAGAGCGATGAAGAGCGAAATTGATAGAAGATATAGAAGAGATTAGAGAGAGAATGAAGATAAGATAGAAGAGAGAGAGAGAGAAGAAATAAAGAGATGATAGAGAGATGTGAGGGAAAAAAGAGGAATAGAGGGAGAGGGAGATAGGATGAGGGAGAGATAGGGGGAGGGAGAGAGAGGTATAGAAGAAGGATGAGATAGAATAAGAGAGAAAGAAAGGGAGAGGGGAGAGAGGGAGAGAGATAGTAATAGGTAGAGGTCGTACGAGCAGTAGGACTCACGAGATGGGCTGGGTTGGGACATATAAAATCAAGAAAGAGAAATAGAGAGAGGAGATAGAGGGAGGGATGAGAGAGAAAGAAATAAGGGAGACAGAGAGAGGAAGGATAGAGAGAGAAGATAGAGGGCGAAGTGAGTGAGTGGGATAGAGAGGGAGAGAGAAGGAGAGAGAGAGAGAGAGAAAGAGAGAGAAGGGGAGAGATCGAGATATAGAAAAAGAGAGAGAGGAGTAGAGAGGTAGAGTAGATAGATAGAAAGAGATATTGTGTGGAGATAGAGAACTAAATAAAGAAAGATAGAGGAGAGAAAGAAAGGGAAAGAGAAGAGAGTGAGAGAAGAGAGTATAAAAAAAAGAGAGAGAGATAGAAAGTGAAGGAAAAAGAGAGTGGAATAGAGATAGAGAAGAGATAGAAGAAAAGAAGAAGAGATAGAGAGAAGAAAAAGATGAGAAATAAAGATGAAGTAGATCGAATATAATATAGAGCGCGAGATCTAGATACCTAATAATAGATAGACAGAGTAATCAGCTCATAGAAGTATAAGATACAGGATAGATAGGAGGGATAGAGATAGACACTAATAAGCGAAGACTTCTAGAGATAATAGAGAATTATATATCCAATCTCCGACTCTCATACAGAGAGATACGAGATCATGATATCTCGATCTCTAACATCATCTACTCGCTCATCTCTAGCTATCTAAAGATCGCAGAGATCCAAAACCCCTAGATAATCCACGCGGAGAGAATCTCCGCTACTCAGAAGAGATCTCCATAAGAGATCGTCGAATAACGCTATATCAAGAGTAGTAGAGATAGAGCGCAGAGAAGATATCCATATCTAGAGATGACGAATTAGAAAACAGAAATATAATAGCTATACCTCAGATAATAATAATGATATATCTCGAGCAGAATATGAGATATAAATAGCTAGAGAGATGATCTGAATTATCTATGAGATATATCTCTATACTACCAATAGAGACTATACAGTAGAGCGCATGCGATCGCTCTGATATAATATCTACGCGATGAATCCCTATAGATCTCCATATATAATTCTGATAAGATCTCTCTAATATGATCTATAGAGATAATATAAATAGCGATAC
>NW_028234429.1:17799126-17801626 GCF_977035675.1 Penaeus japonicus | reverse complement strand
ATAAATAATAAATTAATATATTTTATAAATAATATATTTAAATATATAATATACTTAAATATTAAATATATATAATAAATATAAAATAATATATATAATCTTTTATATATATCTATTTATATATATATATATATATATATATATATAATATATATATAAATAAATATGTTAAATATATGTAATATATATAAAATATATATTATATAATATATATATATATAAAATATATGGGAATATTTATTAGATAAGATATAAATAATAATATAAAAAATATATAATATATATATATATATAAATATTATATATATATATATATTCAAAATATATATATATTATATATATAAATATATATTATAATAAATATATATAATTTTCTAAAACACCAAAACCCAACCTATTATATATATATATTTTTATTATTATATATAAAATTATAATACTATAATATTATAATATATTAAAAAATAATAAAAATTATTTTCAAAATCAAAAAAAAAATACTTAAATAATAAATTACAACCATTTAAAAAAAAAACCCCCCCAAAAAAAATTTCCCCCTATACCCAAATATCTAATAATATAATTAAATAAATAAACTCAATCTATATAATTAAAAAAATAAATTTGTTTTAAAATAAAAAATTATAAATTAACAAAATATATTCCTCTGTCAAAAAAATCTTAAATACTAATCCATCAAAATCTCTTAAATCAACTCCTTAACCCAATATACTATTTCCTCTATTGAAAAAAAAAAACCAATCTAATATAAAAAACATACCAAACCCCCAACAAATCTCACTTTCAAATAAATATCTTCTAACCCCCAATATCAACCAACAATCCCCCCAAACCACTCATAAATCTATCTCCCAATACCCATCTATCAAAACAAAACCTACAACAAAACCCAAGAAAGCAAGATAAAATTCAACACAGGGTCACGTGATACCAAATTCAGTCCGTGTTTAAATTCCAAAAGAACATAATAACTTGAACGAGAAAGGGGGGCGGGCATAAGGTAGGATGGGACGTAAAGAGAGGAGATCAGGGCCTTACAAATCTCAGAAAAATGTTGCATTTTCGTTACAAATGATTGGTGGCCCCGGGGAAGGGTTTGGGTGGGGGGGGGGGGGGGAGGGAGGGGAGGATAGAGTGGGGTGGGGGTGAATGTATTTTCTTTTGGGTATGCTTTAATCTCTAGAAAAAATAGTAGTGATAATGTATTTTTCTTGGATCATTGTTTTCGTCTCCTCATCTTAAGTCAATGGGTTTAATAAAGTTGCATCCTTAAACCTTTTTTAATTTCTGTACACATTTATTGAGTAACAAAAATTTTTTGGGTATAAAATAATCTTACAACAGTAGAATAAAAAAAAAATAAATTTTTGGTCAAGGGAAAGGCATTTATTTTAAAAGACTAAGGTATTTAAAATAATATTTTTTTAGATTTTGTAGGAGGTACCATAAATCATACAATTGGTATTGCATTATACCATCTTATATAGTACATCATTTTTTTTTCTCTATCTCTTTCATGAAAATGTTCACACACACCATAAAGGGTGTTGTGTGTGTAATAATATATAAATTTTATTTTAAAATTTTATATATATATAATTTATATATAAATATTATATAAAAAATATAAAAATATATTTAAAATTATTTTTATAAAAATTTTCTTATATTATATAAATATTATAATATATTTTAAAAATTAAAGTATATTTTTAAAAAATATATATAATAATAAAATATATATTTTTATTTTATAATTAAAATATATATAAAATAATATAAAATAATATTTTTAATTTTTATTAAAATATATGTAAAAATATATAAAATAAAATTTTATATAAAATTATATAATATTTTTATAAAAATAATTATAAAAAATAAATAAAATATAAATTAAAACTTTAATAAATATAAAAACTTTTTTAAAACATATATTTTTAAATTTTTATTTTAATATATATAAAATATATATATATATATATAAATATTTTAAATAAAAATAAAACATATATTTTTATAAATATATATATATTTTTATATAAATATATAAAAAAAAAAAAAAGATTTATAAAAAATTTATATATATATTTTTTTTTTTTTTTTGTGTTTTTGGTGTTTTGTGTGTGTGTGTGGGGTTGGGTTGTGGTGTGTGGGGGGGTGTGGGTGGGTGTGGGGGGGCGTGTGGTGGGGGGGGGTGTGTGTGTTTTGGTTGTGTGTGGAGAGAGAAAAGAAAGAGAGAAAAGATTAAGAAGTAAAAGGCAGAGAAAGAGAGATAGACAGACAAAAAACAGAGAGAGAGAGAGAGAGAGAGAGAGAGAGAGAGAGAGAGAGAGAGAGAGAGACAGAGAAGTAGAAAGACAGCGACAGAGAGAAAGACAGACAAAAGAAAAGAAAAAAAAAGAAGAAAAGAGAGAAAAAAAAAAAAAAAAACAGAGGGAGAGAGAGAGAGAGAAACAGAGAAACAGAGACAGGAAAA
>NW_028234429.1:17784126-17791626 GCF_977035675.1 Penaeus japonicus | reverse complement strand
ACTTACATAGATATTAATATATATAGTTATATAATTGAGTTTAATATAATATTCTATATTTATATTGGTTTTGATTTGTAAATATATTATACATATTTATATATATTTAATATATATATAAATATTATTATGATATATAGATATTAGATATAATAATAAATATGTTTAATATAATATAAATATATATATTGTGATATATTTATATTTATAGTTTATATATATATATTATATTGTGTGTGTGTGTGTGTGTGTGTTTTTGGGTGTGTTTGTGTGTGTGTGTGTTGTTGTGTGTGTGTGTGTGTTATTGTGTGTCTATAAGTAATATATAATATATATATATATATTATAATATATTGTTATATATATATATATATAATATTTTGATAGATGACATTAAGATGATATATATATATATTATTGTTATATAATATATTATGTTTGAGATATAAGTGTTAGTTTATATTATAGATACAAGATTTATATTATATATATATATTATATATATATATAAATATATATATATTTTGCTATATGAGTGTGATTTGGTGATGATATTTAATATATATAGTATATTTATGTGTGTGGGTGGTGTGGGTGTGTGTGTGTGTGGGTGGGGGTGTGTGTATAGAGTTTATAAATTAGAGATTATTTTTATGATATATTAGTTATAGTAATATATATATTTTTTATAAATTTTTATTTATATTTAGTTAGAGATTTATTTGTAATATTGATTATATAGATCATTTTACTTACAGACTATTATATATTGTTATTTATATATATATTTTTATAGTTAGTTATTTAGATGTTGATTGGGTTATAGTATATATATATTGAGATATTTATAATAGTATATAGATATATATATATCATATATATACATAAATATTTTATATTATTGATATATATTATAATTGATATATTTATTATTTATATTGATTGAATATAAAGTGTTATATTGATATATATTGTTTTATATTTATATATTATAGTTTTATAGAGTGTGTGTGTGTGTGTCTGTGTGTGTGAGTGTGTGTATGTGTGTGTGTGTGTGTTTGTGTGTGTGTCAGTTATTTCAAGTACTTAATTGAAGGTTGGGCCCGAGAACACTGGTTAGTCGGTCTTACAGTGTGGAAAGAAATTGGATACCTACCACACTCCTCTCTTCCACTCTCTCTTCAGCCTCTCTCTTCACCGCTCTCTCGCCTCTTCCCTCTCTCTCTCTCTCTCTCTCATCCTCTCTCTCCCTCCTCCTCCTCTTCCTCCCTTCTCCTCTCTCGGCTTTCTCATCTCTCTCTCTCTACTTCTCCACTCTCTCTTTGCGCTCTCTCTCTTCTCTCCTCTCACTCTATTATATAATATATATATATATATATATATATATATATATATATATATATATATATGTATATATATTCATGTGTGTGTTTGTGTGTGTGTGTGTGTGTATCGTTATGTGTGTGTGTGTGTGCGTGTATGTGTGTGAGTGTGTGTTTGTATATTTTTGTGTGTGCAATAGCAATCAATACACAAAAGATGATGTAATTATCAACACCACTTAAATAGTGGGGCGTTTTTATTTGATACTCTTGGACCTCGAGCCTTTAGCCCAAGAGCTTTTACGGCGTTATTTAAGTAATATCTAACAGCATGTATATTTCCTGTTTACTTTCTGATACAAAGAGCTTTAACTCTAATATGTATCCGTTATTAATTGTTTTCTTCAAATTTTATGTCTTCATACAGATGAGGCCTTTAAAAGCCATCACTTAATCATTGCTAATAAATACAAAGTCCTATAGGTAAGTTATTTTAGATTGATTTGTTTTTGAAAGTAGACCCTCTACATCTTGCTGTATCATCGTCCCTAATCTATTATTTCTCATCAATATCATTTTTCTTGATAAAGTGCCAATCTCGCACACTACGACGCCTCTTACTGATGTTAGCTGAAGTGAAAATTTCCCCCTGTTTCTTTACTCGGTTCTGGTCTAACAAACATGCATCATAGTACTGACTGATCTCGTTTATCGCTGGCGGTGTATGTATTTCGATCCCTTCATGTTGTCCTTTACTCTTTGTCGATTGCCTCTCTTTGTAGTTAGGGTGAGAGTTAGTAATATTGCTTTTAGCCTTCTAACTTCTTTCAGTTTCATGTTCTTTTATGTTTTTGTTTCTTTATAGTTTGATTCTATTCCATTTGATCTCAAAGTGTCCTTCAAGTATTTGCCCATTCCAAAGGCGATTTTTTTTCCAATGTAATTTGTGTAGAATATACATTTTCATTGTTGTTTTCAAGTCTCCCATCTACGCATATCTCATCACACCTTTTGAAAGATTTGTTTTACCACAGAGCTGTTCTTTTATTCATGTGTGGCCATTTTCTGCATGTTTTCACAACTCTAATTGGCTTTTGCAATAAAATGACTTTTGATACTTTTGATATTTTAAAGCAAATGTTACTATAAGGACAGTGTTCTCTGCATCAATATTCACCTCCTTGTGCACTGCAATGCACTTTGTTCCCCCCCCCCCCCCCCAACAGACCAACCGTTTCTTGTTACGGAGGGAAAAGAAGTTGGCAGCGGTTTAGAGACATCAGCACGTCCACACCGTTGTGCTTTCTCTCTCTCTATCTATTTATCTATCTATACATACATTCACACACACACACACATAGATGTGTATATGGATATATAAATATATATATATATATATATATATATATATATATATAAATAAATAATTATGTAATTTTATAATACTAGTATGAATATATATATCATATTTATATAATATATATATATAAGATATATAATTATATATATAAATAGATAAAATATAAAATATAAATAAATAAATAAATAAAATATATATATATATAAATAAATGATCTATATATATATATATAAATATATATAATTATATATATTATATATATATATATACATACATATTCATACATACAATCCTTACTTCATACATACATATATTATATATTTATTATATATATTATATATATATATATATACATATATTTATATATATATATATATATATATATACCATATATAGGTGTATAATATACATATATATATATATATATGATATATATATATATATATTATATATATATATTATATATGAATAGAGTAGATATATAGTTATATATAATATATATATATATATATATGATATATATATATAGATAGATATATGTATATCTATATAAAAAGATATTGATATTGAGATATAGTTATATATTTTATATGGATATATATTCAATAGTGATACATTAATATATATATATATTATATATATATATATAATATAATATACTTAAGTATATGTTATGTATATATATATATTACATATATTAACTATTTATATATATATATTATATAGATATATATATAATATATATATATATTATTATATATATATATAGTATATTTATAAGAGAAAAATAGATGTATGAGAGAAGATAGAGAGAGAGAAGAGAGAGAGAGAGAGAGGTTACATACACTCTCGCTATCTCTCTCTCCAACCCCACCTCAATAGTGATATATATATTTATAGATATATAGTATATATATAATATATATATATATATATGAGGATAGTTTATATAGAATTTATATATATAAAACAACCATATACTAGTATATTATATTAATATAGATATTTATAGACATATAATATATATATATATATATATTTATCATACATACATACTTTCATACTTAATATATATATATTTAATATATATTGATAATATAAATAAAATATATAACTATATAAAAACATACATATTATCAATATAATATATATATTAGCTATTTAAAATATATATATAATAATATATATATATACAAGTATACTCACACACACACACATCACACACAACACACACAGCACACATCACAACCACACATAGAGATACACACACATACACCACCCATATCCATAAATCTATAATATATTATAATGAAATATAAGATATATATATATATATAAATATATAATATATATAAATGTGTGTGTGTGTTGTGTGTATATATATACACCACACAACACACACAACACACATAAATAAATATGTATATATATATTATATATATATATATATATATATATATATATATATATATACATATTTATATATGCATACACACACGCACATGAAGTCTGATGAAGAAGTATTCTTCCTTTTGGCTCTAAAATTCTGCTTGTTTGTCACTGCCGAACAGTGTACTCTCCTTACAGCTGTCTGAGTGACTAATGATCTAAGGACCCCATCAATTCCGATATGCCCGGACTCTTGCTATGCATCACACGCCATCAACAACCTGAATTCCTGACACTCGCTGGTGTGGAAACTTCAAAACTGATTTGTTGTGTTATTATTCGAATGTACGAGAGAAATCTCTCTCTTTCTCCTTTGTCTCTCTCTCTCTCTCTCTCCTCCTCTCCCTCCTCTCTCACACTACTCTCCTCTCTCTCTCTCTCTTATATATATAGATATAGATATATATATAAATATATAATAAATATAATATATATATGATAAATATTATATATATATTATCTGTAATTATATATATATATATATATATAATATATGACATGATATATATATATAATATATATATATATATAATATATATATATATATAATATATATATATATATATATATTATATATATATATATATATAATATGTAATATATATCATATATTTATATATATTATTATATTATATATAATAATTTATTACATATATATATATATATATATATAAGGATATATATAAATATATATAAATATTTATATTAATATGTATATATATACTCGACATATATATATAATATAATAATATATATATCTATATATATATATATATATTTAATATATACAATTATACATATATATGTGTGTATGTGTGTGTATTGTGTGTGTGTGTGTGTGTGTGTGTGGTGTTTTATGTGTGTGTGTTGTGTGTATCTCTCTCGTCTCTGTCTCTCTCTCTGTCTTCCACTCTCTCTCTCTCTCTCTCTATCCCGTCGTCTCTTCTCACTCTCCTCTCTTCTCCATCTCTCTCTCTCTCTCTCTAGATATATATAATATATATATATAGATATATAATATATATATAATATTATATATAATATCTAAAAGATATATATGATATATGAATATAATATGTATCTCTCTCTCTCTCTCTCTCATCTCTCCTCTCACTCCTCTCTCTTCTCTTTCTCTCTCCACCCTCCCTCTCTCTCTCATCTCTCGTCTCTCTATATATATATATATATATATATATATATATATATAATATATAATATATGAATAGGTATAGATATAAATCTATATATATTAATATATATATATATATATAGATATATGTATATAATATATATATATATAATATACATATAAATATATATATATTATATAATTATATAATAATATTATATATGATATATATCTATATATATGAAAATTATTTAATATATATATATATATATATATATAAAATATAATAATATATAGATATATGTGTGTGTGTGTTGAGTGTGTGTTTGTGTGTGTGTTGTGTGTGTGTGTGTGTGTTGTGTGTTGTGTGTGTGTGTGAAGTGTGTGTGCATCTATTATAATACATACAAATATATATATAAATATAGAATATACATATATAGATATATAAATAGATATATATATATATATGTATGTATGTATGTATGTATGCAAGTATTTATGTATATATGTAGATTCCATTTTTTGGAAAAAAAAGTGAGAATTCGAAAATATAGAGCTTATTTCTTGATACGACATTTCTATATTTAGGTATTCCACCAGCCATCGTTGTCTGACATTTAACCACTTTTTAATTTTTTATAAAACTCAAAATGGTGATATTGTTATTTCATGAAACAGTTTTTATGAAAATGGTAGATATTAGCTAGAAAAGTAACGTGCACTTTTTTTTTTTTTTTTATCATGTATTACCAAAGGGAATATTAATTTCACTACTAATGTTACTGATTTATTGCAATTATTAATATAGATAATTCATATCATCCAAAATGAAAGTCAAAGAATATTAGATCTATGAGTACATTTTATTTCCTTTTAAAGTTAGAAAGAGAAAAAGAGAGAGAGAGAAAGAGAGAGAGAGAGAGAGAGAGAGAGAGAGAGAGAGAGAGAGAGAGAGAGAGAGAGAGAGAGAGAGAGAGAGAGAGAGAAAGAAAGAGAGAGAGAGAGGGAGAGAGACGCTAAATCGCATAAAATAGAAACATACAAACCAACTGTTACTCAATCGTATTAAATTTCGACCTAAGATAGAATGAAGTGATTCAGGACAAATTATTTACTTTTTGTTGATGTTCTTATCCCTTGTTATATATATATATATATATGTTCTATATATATATAAATAATATAATATATTAATATAGATTTATATATATATATATATATATATGTATATTATTTATACACATATAATTTAATATATATATATATATTTTTTTTTCATTATTATTATTATTTTTTTTTGTAAGTTGGCGAGGAGGGGCCTACTTCTAAGAGAGGCAAAATAATTACATTCTGGATATTATAGAGGCTGAAAACATACACATGGGAGGGGATATGTGGTGTTTGTGAGATTTATTTACACATTTCTCTTTTTTTTTTCTCTCTCTTTTTAATGAATATGTATTTTTTCGCTTATTGGAAGTGTTTCATTTGCCACATCTTCATACTCATCCTCATCCTCATCTTCATAAACATCATCATCATTATCCTCACAATCAAAACGTTATGATCATTTTTATCATTATTTTCACTATCATTGTTGTTATTATTAACCTTGTTAACATTGATGATATTATCATTGTTACTATTATCATCATTATCATCACTTTTGTTGTTATTATCACCATTATCATCACTATTTTTAGCATGATCATTATCATTATCAAATTCTTCATTATCAGAATCATTATTATCATTATTTTTCCATCATAATCATTATAGACAAATTAAGGGAGCTTCCGTATACTCTTAATCGCTTTCAACATATCTGCGGTGTCAGTGTTTACTTACAGAAACTAGAAAATAAATAATAGATGGATACATAGAGAGAGAGAGAGAGAGAGAGAAGAAGAAAGAATATTTAGACAAGAGGAAATGCATAGCAAAAGCAACTACAACTGTTTCATCAACCGAATGAAATATCCTTTTAATACTAGACAGACACATTTCCTTTTATATGGAAATAAATAACTTTAAAAATGTTTTGAAAACGACACAATCTATATGCTGCATGAGAGTATTTGTGTGTGTGAATATGTGTGTTTATGTATACATCTAGGAATATATATATATACATATATATATATATATATATATATATATATATTTTATATATTATATATATTTATATTATATATATACATATATGTATATATATATATATAAATATATATATATAT
>NW_028234429.1:17778594-17784026 GCF_977035675.1 Penaeus japonicus | reverse complement strand
TATATATATATATATATATATATATATATAATATATATATGTAGAATATTAATATATATATATATATATATATATATATATCTAATATATATATATATATATATATATATATATATATATATATATATGTATATATATATATACTCTATAATATATTATATATATATATATATATATATTATATATATATATATATATATATATATATATATATATATATACTCTATATATACTATATATATATATATATATATATATATATATATATATATATATATATATATATATTTATATATATACATATTTATACACACACACACACACACACACACATAAACAATATCCACATACACACACAAACACACACACTAACACACACACACCGACCCACAAATATCCGCACAAACAAAGACACACATATTCATGATAATATGTATAATATTATCCTCCATAACCTACCTTAAAAACACAAGGAAAACTATGGCCCTTTCACACTCACACATGTTGCACACTGCAGACACCTCAGGAGAATATGTTAATGCAATAATTTCCAGCTCAATCGTCTTGAAGGAGAATGGCCACACAACGAGAAAGGAATGACAAGTATTTAATTGAGAGGAGATTCATATTTTGTATCAAATCTATTTTACTTTTGTATTTCCTGTTGTTAATTTCGTTTTCATTAATGATTTTTTATGGCTGTTATTTTCTTTTTTCTAGCTTTATTAGGAATATTATTATCAGAGCCGTTATGATTTTCATGGATATTATTATTATCATTATCATCACCATTGTTGTTATCATTATCATTATTATCATCATAATTGACGATATAGTTATCAATGTTAACACTATCCATTTCATTAACACTATCATTCATATCATAATCATAATAAGTACAACTATAATCCTCACCATTGCCAATCTCATAAACCCATACACACAAAAAGAAGAAAAAACATAAAAAAGCCCCTACCTTCCCCTCCCCCCCTCTCCCCCCAAGAGACGATCGTATCATACGAAACAAATACACGAAACTAGCAATAAACCCAAACCGTCGCTCAAATCCTCACCAACTTTTCCCCCAAGATAACGAGGCCGCAACAAAATCTCGGGCAATAAAGTGAAAACCGAAGATCAAACGAAACCGGATAAATCACATCTCTACCTCCCCTTCCCCCTAACTCTCCCCCCCCCCCCCACACCCACACCCACACCCGTTCCCCCATCGCAACTAGCTCCCTGCCTCCTAGTCCCTGGGTAGCCCTTGTTTTCTCTGCTTACTTTTGTTTATGTTTGTTTTTGTTTTTGTTTTTTTGTTCTCCCTCTATCTCCTCTATCTTATCTTTGCTTAATTTTTCTTCTTCTTCCTCTTCCTCTTCTACGTTTTTTTTCTTTTGGTTAATTTTCGCTTCTTATGTTTCGTTTTCGGTTTCCCTTATTTGGAATTTTCCTCTCTCTCTCATCTTCTTTTATTCTCCCCTTTCTTGCTTTTGTTTCGTTCTTTCATCCTTTTCCCTTATTCGTTTTGCTTTACACCTCTTCACCTTTCATTCCTATCTTCATCTTCCCTTATTCTTTGCTACCCCATCACCCCTATTCTCCTTATTATTTTTCTCACTCTTTCTCTCATTTGCCTTACGTTGCGTCTCCTTTTTTCTATCCCCCCTAACTCTTTCCCATGTGCTCTTCCTCCCCTCTTCTCTTCACCTTTTACCTTTCTCCCCATCATCTCTCCATCCCAGTATTAGTTCTTCCCTCCTCCTTTCCTTCCCTCTTTCCTCTCCCCTCTTTTTGTTTCCTTTCATCTTTTATCCCCCTACTCTTTTCTGCCTATCCCTCACGTCCTCTCATCTCGTCTCCCTTCTCTCTTCCCCTTCTCCTAATCCTCTTCCCTTCCTTACTCTTTTCATTCTCTTCCCCCCTCCCTCCCCTCTTCCCATCCTCCTCCTCCTCCTACCCCCTATCTCCCTTTTTCCTTATCCTCCCCTCATCCTATCTCTCTCAATCCTCCCATTCCCCTCTTCCTCCCATTCTGTCTTGCGACTGGGAGAGAGGAAAAGTGAGAAAGGAAGGTCAGTTTCACTCTTTTCCCCTACTCCCCATCATTTCTCCCTTTTTCCTTCGTCCTGCACTTCCCCCTCCCCCCCTCCCCCTCCCCCTCCTTGCCCCTTGCCCCCCCACCCGTTCCCCCAACTCGACCCAATCCTCTGTGCAACACGCGACTCTTGACTTTATAGCCTATAAACCCGCGGAGGATCTCAGCTTCGTTTCTGTATTTGCAATCTGTCATAACATTGCGACGTTGCATCTGTTTGCTGTCATAGATAGGGACTTGTCTATGGATTATTGCTTGTGCGTTCTTTCCTTATATGGAACTACAGATGACGGAAACGAAATGTATACATGTTGACAACGCAAGCGACAGACGCTCACGCACACAACTATATAATCATGAACATGAATTTCTTCAACAAGAGAAACTAGAGAGCTATTTGAACATCGTTTCTTCTGTTGATCTATTTTATGTAATCATTTGGTATTATCATGTTTGAGTTCAGTTCATTGCAATACCCCATTATCATTGGTTGAACTATCAATATCTCACGTGTGTGTGTGAGTTTGTGTGTGTGTGTGTGTTTGTGTGTGTATGTGTGTGTATGCATTTGAGTATGTGTGTTTGTGTGTCTCTGTGAGTGACAACGATAAGCCGGATGAGAAGGGGTAGCTGGCAACAGAAAAAAAATATAGACTGCAAATAAAGCTGTATAGGGGAGACACCATTGTCGAAATGGAACAGTGGAAGTTGAATGATAAAGGCAACTGACCAATCAGTCTGATGACCCACGTCCCCACATTTAGCAGAGGATAATTGCTTTCATCCCTGGAGGTAGAACACTTCCGTCGCGAGGTACAATTAGTGAAATTGGTCCGACTTAAGCTTAGGTACTGTTGGTAAAAGGAGATATAAGTTCCTGCAGCAAGATTTACTGGAGATTCCGACCCAAGTCATGTGGTGAAGCAGCGTGAACCAAAGAGGGAAGAGGAAACCGGAGAAAGAATGACTTTTATCTATATATGGGTTAGATACAGGGAAGTATAACGTTTAAGCTCTTTGGTTACGCTGCACCTAGGCATCTGGCGTTACTTAAAAAGATATATAAGCTTATAATCCAAACATGTATTTGGGATTATCATCCGTTTTGCAGAGAGAAAATTCAAGATAGAGGGAGAAACAGACAAATAAACAGCCACAAACACAAACACACACACACACACACATACACACACACACACACACACACACACACACACTATATATATATTATATATATATATATATATATATATATATATATATATATTATATATATATATTAGACAACACACATAGGACACACACACACAGGACACACAATATATATATATATATATATATTTATATTATATATATATATATATATGTGTGTGTGTGTGTGTTTGTGTGTGTGTGTGTCTATGTGTGTGTGTGTGTGAATAAAGAGAGATAAAGAGAGAGAGAGAAATAGAGAGTGGCAGAGACAGGGACAGAGAGAGATTTCGTAAAGACATTGTAAATACGATCTCTTTACGGAACTCTCTCTTCTCAAGAAGAAAATCCTCACAGAAATTTGAGGTCATGAAATACAGGTTTAATCTCGCTTCTTGCATTCGAGAAAATTTCTTATTCATGAAAATATTCAAGGTAGCGCACCGAGAAAAGTTGTTTAGTATTTTGACAAATTGAAAATAATCAGTTTTCTCAGGCCCGGTAAAATAAGGTTAAGAGCAATTCCTTTTATTATCGTAATTATAATTACCGTTGCTTTCTATTTTCGTTATTCATATCATCATTATTTTCACCATTTGTATATTTAGTATTGACACTGCTATAGTTGCAATTATTATCATTCTTGATATTACTGTTTGTGTAATCATGGTTATGATAACTAATATCGGTGCCATAGTGATTATTATTATTATTATTATTATTATTATATATCATATCATTGATATATTCTTTTTTCTTCTTCTTTTTGGCATCATCATCATTATTTCTATCATTATAATTAGCATTTCTGCAGTTGTTGATAATAGTATGGCTAGTAGTCATAGAAGTGGTTGTAGTAACAGTAGTAATTGTTTATTCATATATTTCTTATTCATGTTGATTGATATAATCCTTAATTAGCTTTATTCACCCTGATGTGGTTCGGTATACTATGAAATATTTTTGTACCTGTGTTTATTACTTTTCAATTCTATGCTGACAAGACCAGCATTAGTTTGCTGGGATGATGCATTTCTCATTACACCCGTTCATATATGTTCATTAGTTCATTCCTGATTTTTTTTTATCTTACAATTTCTTTTCCCTTCCTTTGACATACTGGAGTATTGCAAATATACAGGATTAGAGATGCATGTCAAGATCTACAAAATACTGTATTAGCCTTCAAAATTCAGTCAGTTTAGTTGCGCGTATTGTAACTTTATATATGTGTATGTGTATGTATATTATATATATATATATATATATATATATATATATATATATATATATATATATATATATATATTATATATATATATATATATATATGTGTATATATATATATATATATATATTATATATATATATATATATATATATATTATATATATATATATATATATCTACACACACACACACACACACACACACACACACACACCACACACAAACCACCAACATATATATATATATATATATATATATATATATATATATATATATATATATATATATATATATATATATATATATATATATATATATATATATAAATATATATATAAATAATATTTATATATATATATATATAATATATATATATATATATATATAATATATATATATATATTTATATATATCACTGGGATTGGCCACTCCAACGGTAGCCACTCCTCTGTATGCATGTATTTGTTTAAGAACAGGATGATATCTTTCTCTCAGGTCTTAAGCCTTTTTTTCTAAGTATTAAGGCAAAACAGCAAGTTTTTGTTGCTTTTGCATTAGTAGGATTTCTTTTTTGTGTTAGGATATTAATTGATTTCATTGGTTAATTGTTGTCCAATAAATGTAAGAAATTATACTTTAGTATTTAATTGTCACTGTCTGTTGATTTTTTTCATTTTTAAGCATTGAATTAATAACTCAACAAAATTGAAGTGAATAAAGTGAATAGTAGAATAAGATGCAAATAAATTATGTTCTTATAATGATAACACTGATAATAACTATAAATAACCTCAATAAATGTAAGAATCTTTAATAAAGAAAACAAAAGACAGAACAAACTTAAAGGAACGATCCATTCTGAAAAAGTGAAGTTGGAGGTAGACGACAACGTCACAGCTGTGTTAAGGTTCGG
>NW_028234429.1:17743594-17746094 GCF_977035675.1 Penaeus japonicus | reverse complement strand
AATTGTGGTACCATAGATACGCGGAATTAGGGTGTGAGATGCATATGCAATGGGCGTCATGCAATGAAGGCCCGATAAGTGAGGTACAGTAGCTGGAGAAAGGCAAAATTAAGCTGAAAAGCTATAAAATGTGAAATGATAAATAAACCTTTTCCTGACTGTCCTAATGAACGTAATATCAATAATATCATGATAAGATATTTGGCGTTCCGATTGACCCATGAAATGTTTCGAAAGGTCGGAAACTCGGAGAGGCCTATGATGATAATAATTTGCTTAATGTTGTCGAAGTCGACAATTGCTTAAAATTAAAAAATAATGACAATCATATCATACAAGGATTAAAGTTACTTGGAATTAACAATGAAATATGGAAGTAACAATAATCAATAATGCAATGAAAAATGCAAAGATAGTCGAATATGACTATACAATGAAACAGGAATAAAGCTAAGAAACGAACAAGCATCTGTCAACATTTCTATCTAAATGGGATGATAAATCATAATATGTCCACAAAGTCATAAAAGTGAACAAAATTATCAAAACATATACTGTCGAATGTTGAGAAATATGGAATTTCACAAAGACAGTTTAAATTGTAAATCCAATTATCGGATTACAACGTGAGGTCAGTAGTGTGACCATTAATCGAATCACAAATGACAAAGTATGTCATGTTAAAGGAGATGCAGATATATAAGTCATGCATTAAGAAATATACAAACGTATATGCAGACAATAAAATAAATGAAAATGTAGAGAAAATCATAGTTAAGATATATATATATATATATAAATCTTAATTGTCGCAAACGATTTTCTTACGAATTCACACGGTCAATAATGACATAAGTCATAAAGGTCACATGCAGAACGCGGTCATAAAGTGACCGAAAGTCACATGTGAAAATATCATCCTAATTAACACGGACATGAAGTTTACCATAAGGGACAGAAGGGTCGCGAGAAATATTAACACATTGTCAAAAGTTTTATGTTCAGATTGACCATACGAACGGGTCACGGGTCAAGTGAGGTCAGGTCATATGCAAAATACATTTAATTTAATGTATATTAAAGCAAAAAGAAAAATTATATTAAATTCCTATAATAAAAGAGCAAATATAATAAATGCTAACGCAAAGTGAATTACATTTTCACGAATACATAGTGTAAAACATATTCAAAAAAGGAAAATATGTAAATTCACAAGAAAAATAATCACACGAGATCAAATAACGAATCTGAAATATGTAATTACCGAATATATTTTTTGTTCGAAGAGTCGAATTATTAAAATTCGCATAGGAACGAAAACTTAAGAAAATCACACAGACATTAAAAATTCTACATAAGAAATTTCGAAGTTATTGCTATAAACATTATGATATGTTTTTACCGTTATATACTTAACTAACGTATCGAAAAACGAATCACCGTACAGAAAACAAATCATACTTGTAAGTAGAAAAATGTAATCGTAATTTTGCACAAGATAACGTAGAAAAATCAAGGCGTAGAATGATAGAATAAGTAAACGAAACGTAGTTATTTTATCGGTTTCGTATGAAAGACTAATGTCACACCATAATGTGAATTTTTACGAGAATACGAATAACCTTGAAACGTTAATAATAGCAAACGTAAGATAACATAGAATAATTGTTAAACATTCGTAGCATAGTAAAATGAAAGAATAACGTACACATCGGAAGACAACCTTAAAGTGACTTACCTTTTGTTGCTGAGGGAGGAGAAGTAGCTTCACTGCGATTGTCGTGTTCCTGTTAGTGCTGACGTTGTTCACAATCACAAAATACACACTTAGACAATACTAACGTGGCGATAATTGTCCCAACCGTTACCATATAAGGTGGGAAGACAAGGGTTATTTAAGTACGCGCGAGCGGTTCACGACTTAAATACAAATTAGGTTAATATTCAACACTTTTAACCTAAAAGGAGGAGGTACTTCTCCAGATATCACTAACTATGTCACGTAGTGAAAAAATAGAACGAAGAGCCACTAGTATGCCTAAATTGTGCAAAAAAAATAGAAACTAGGTCCTATCAACTTGTTATTAATCGAACAGCACCCAAATATTTGTAGCGAGCTGTCTACGAATATTTATAATCAAAGACATATAAAACTAATTAACGACGTGAGGTTCTTATCCTGCACTGCCACCAGAATATGTGATGAGCAAGATATATCTTACTTTTACCACCAGTTATGTGGCGAGCAAGATGAATCCCAATCTGCCACCAGTTTATGTGATGGGTATAAGATATGTCTCTACTACTAGTTTGTGTAAATTTTATATATCCTAAATACTAACACTATTTGTGTAATTAGCAAAACGGGTCCCGTCGCTGGCACCCGAATTTGTGGCGAGCAGAGATTGATCTAATTCCCACACATAATATATAAAGGGATTACGTGAAACACGGTAGCTAAAATATTAACAATATATTATAAATATATATTATATATATA
>NW_028234429.1:17686094-17688594 GCF_977035675.1 Penaeus japonicus | reverse complement strand
ATTTTGATATTAGGGTTTGAATTTTATATTTATTTATTGATAGAGAGATGTTAGAAAGAGTTATGTTTGGGTGTAAACGAGGGAGAATATATCAAATCAATACAAACTCAAACACATATATTTATATATATTTTTTAAAATATATATATATATTATATATATATATATATATAATATTCTATATATATATATGTATATGTATATGTATATACTTTATATATAGATATATATATATATATCCATAGTTATATTAATATATATTTATATTATATACTATATGTTTATGTATATGTATTAATAAATATATATACTATATATATATATATTTTGTAGTATATATGTAATGTATATATCTATAGTATATATTCGACTATATATATATTTATATTAGATTATCATATATATTATACACACTAACACAAACAAACCACACACACACCCTCACACATCCCCACACACAACCACACATATATAATATATAATTTATATATTATATATACTATTAAAATTATATAATATAGATATATATGATTAATATATAATATATATAACCAGTAAAACTATATTAAATATAATATATTAATACCTATATATATATATTTATATTTATATATTATATATATACTGTATATAATATTTGTAGTTTTTATATATATATATCTAAATAATATCTATTATATGTTACATTATAATCTATATATATATATACTATTTTATATTATATATATATAATATTCAGTCCTTTATAATTATAATATATATATATGTATATAACTATATCATATATATATAAATATATATTTTTATATTTATGCATCGTTATCTATATACATATATTATATATATATATATATATATTATATATCATATTTATAAGATTATATACTATATTCATATATAAAAATTATATGATGACATATGATGATATTTGTGTTATGATGATAAAAAATAGGAATGATAATGTATAAATGAAATGAAGTGATTTAATCATAAATGAAAAAGGAGAAAAAACATAAGAAAATACAAGATGAAGTGGAAAGCTCATCCATCACTTATTCACAGGCGTATTAAAGATCTCATGTTTATCATTGGACAATTACCGTCAATTTCTCCTAACATGATTTCAGATGATCACAGATAGAGATACCTATTAGCATAACTGTATTCATGTATTATCATATTCATCATTAATTTTCCCCCCCCCCCCCCCCCCAAACCCCGGTCACTGTCAATGTGTTATTTGTCTAGTCTAGGTTTCGCCAAGGTGAGTGAAAGATCCTTCATAATATAGCACAGTTTTAAGCAATTACCGGTTGGATCAGGAAAAAAAAAAAAAAAAAAAAAAAAAAAAAAAAAAAAAATTCATATCGAGTTTCCACAGATGAAAGTAAAGTCAGATACACAGACAGACACACACACACACAGACTTATGTGTGTGTGTTTTTGTGTGTGTGTGTGTGTGTATGTGTGTGTGTGTGTGTATCATATATCAATATGTTAATTACTACAGGGCACCTATATTCAAGCACTTTCAACAGCCTCGCACTCAAAGTTAAAAGCCACTCCACGAAATATATAAAGAGCTATTACCTTTATATATTCGTTATGAATATAAATGCAAACTCTTTTAGTCACATGAAAATATACCCGCGGTCGCACTACGGAATCACCTCAGCTTTACTCCTTTACTTCTTCTCGTGTGAATGCCCCTACGCTTTCGGAAAAATGCACCTCATGGCACCGTGAAATGGAAATGCATGAGGACGCAAGCCCGTTCATGATCGCTCTTCCCCTTAGCACTTTTCCTCCATGAACCAAAATCAGAATCCCGATAACTTCAATAACTCTACTCTCTTAGGCTGGGTTCAGATTTTAGATTTTTTTTTTTTTTTTCATTTGTACGCTCTTAACTGCTGTGAAGATCTTTTTATAAGTTTAATTGACGTATTGTATACTTGTAGAAGTGACCTGGATTGCAGCCTCCGAGTCAGATAACGATCCTCCGAGCGGCATGCGAACGAGATGGGTCATGCTCTCGTTTGGCACCAACGATATATATCAACGACACGTCACAATAATTTAATGGAACAATTTCTTATACATTGGTTTTCGATGGTTGTGTAAAGATGACCACATATCAGATACTGTAAGTAGTTATCTTTTTCATCGTATATTTCGAGTCATTATAGTCTCAATCATAATTCGTGATGAATCACAAAAAAAGAAGAAAAAAAAGCAAAAAAAAAAAAAAAAAAAAAAAACAGTAACGTGCACATAACAGAATTAACAAAACACTGCCACACTTTCCTTTCATTTTGTGGCAGTGTTTTATTAATCATAATTCGTATTTCCAGTACCCACAATTCCCACACCCACGTATAAAGCAAGCACCAATTTCCCACAGGGGTTTCTGCAACATGGAAACAACAACACCGCTCTGGACTTTGCTTGTTTGTGAAAGCCGGTCGTTATATGTACTCGAATCGTTGTGAATTGACCC
>NW_028234429.1:17641094-17643594 GCF_977035675.1 Penaeus japonicus | reverse complement strand
TGTAGTAGAAGAGAGAGGATGAATGAGGGATCTTTATTGCAATAATTGTTTAATGGTAACAACGAGAAGAAAAGTAAGTAAGGGTTCATTTCAATAATTAACAAGAAATGTCATTGCCAGAGTGAAAAAAACAACAACATTGTAACAAGTAATACGTTCATTGCAATGAATAGCACAATAAGAGTTGCAATAATCAAGAGAAAAAGGGAGAGATGATACATTGCACGAACACAAAAATAGAAATATTAATAGTAGGTTAAATTCAAAACGTGGAAGAACATTAAGAGAGCCCAAAAATATATGTAATAGAGAGAGAAATTGAGAGATTCCCCATTGTGATAAGGAACAGAAAGGGAAAGGGAATAAAAGACGGTGCATAGCAATAGGTAACACAGCCAGAGAAAGGGTGAGAGAGGGAAGTTAGAATAAAAAAATACATTAGAGAATTGGAGAAAATATCGAAATCTGATTACCTTTTCTAATGGTATTTCTTCAGTAATCTAATTGACAAAGTTACTCTAAACTTTTTTTTTCGCCTGTTTTATTTTGTTCGTAATTTCTCTCTTCTCCCGACTATTTTCTACAGACATATTTGTCCCTCCAAAAGGTACTTTCTCTCTCTCTCTCTCTCTCTCTCTCTCTCTCTCTCTCTCTCTCTCTCTCTCTCTCTCTCTCTCTCTCTCTCTCTCTCTCTCTCTCTCTCTCTCTCTCTCTCTCTCTCTCTCTCTCTCTCTCTCTCTCTCTCTCTCTCTCTCTCTCTCTCTCTCTCTCTCTCTCTCATGCACACACACATCTATCAGTATGTAAACAGACGTACACGTACACGTACACGCACCAACACACAACGCACACACACACACACACAAACACTCACAAACACTCACACACACACACACTCACACACACATACACACACAAACACTCACACACACATACACACACACACACACACACACCCACGACATTCTCAGAAGAATAAAAGACCGTCGTTTGTACCCCGTGAGGAAGACATGGTACACTAGCTACGGTACCATACGAGCAGAGTACTTACTTTTGTCACTAGGAAAGGGGACAATTCTCTAAAGAACGTGAAGGAAAGGCAACGAGAAGAGGTTGACTGACCCAGAAGTGATTGGCAGGAAACGCACAGGGAAAGCTCAAAGAGTTCACCAACTCGTGTGCCGTAACTAGACAGGTGGGAGAAATAACATCCCGAAGATCTTTGTTCTTTTCAGATAATAACCGGCGGAGAGAGAGAGAGAGAGAGATAGATAGATAGAGAGAGAGAGAGAGAGAGAGAGAGAGAGAGAGAGAGAGAGAGAGAGAGAGAGAGAGAGAGATAAACGACGGCGCCAAGAAAGGTTTTACCAGGATATAAAAGGGAAGAGTCGCATAGGGGAGAAGAAGTACATAAAACCTTAGGTGAAAGTATTCAAGTATTACGTCTCGTATTTACCTGAGCGTTAAAAAAACACCTCTGAACGTACAGTAACAAGACGCTGTGGAAGAAAAGAAACTACAAAACCCTTAGATAATGTGGGTCAGCTTTCAGAGGAAAAAGAATAGAAGCATTTGTGTATTTCAGGATTTTTTTTTTTTTTAAGTCTCCTTTGTATTATCTTATCCTGTCTCGCGTCTCCTTTCTGTCATGAGTGATGACTCTTAATTACAATACTGGACTGTTTGTGTGAAACACACACACACACACACACACACACACACACACACACACACACACACACACACACACACATACACGACACATGACAATTTCCAGCTTGTTGTGACAAAGAACAAGAACCGTCCTATAAGAGCTGATGCCATCAGAAAGACTTCGACAACGGTATCAGAAGAAGAGGCTAACTTATGTAAAGAAATCTCAAATTAACAGAAAGTACAGAGAAAAAGGAAGAGAAGGCTGAAAGGCTGACACAGCAAAATCCCTTAAAGAGAGAAAAATCGAGAAGCTTCCATCAGTCCGAAGAACATCTTGGCACAAAAGTGGTAACAAACCTCACTTATAAAGAACCGAGGACGCTATGGGAAGCCAAGGGGAAGCCCCAAAGGGAAAGCGACTCGCCAAACGTCTTCTCAAATTAGATCACTGAGATATTGAGGAGGTGGGGTGGGTGGGGGTGGAGGGGTGGGGGGGATGAATGTTAGCAGAGGGAGATTCCTAAGGCAGTTCAAGGCCGGTATTCATTAATAGTTATAGACTGCTTGATTGGTCTATGACATTGAAAAAAAATGTCTTTGATTCCGCAGTTCTGTCTATAACTACTTAAGAAATTGTCTTCTTTGACTATAAATTTTTAAAGTGCGTTTTACGAGATACAATAAAAAGAAATAAAAAAAATTAAAAAGTAAAAAACGCCAATAGTGGATACTTATGCCGACGCTGAATGGACTGTAGACCAAAGTGCGTTGTCAAGGAAAAAATCTTCCTTAATCGATAAATGTTACTTGAGCAGTTTTCCCGGCATTTTCCATTGCAATATTC
>NW_028234429.1:17598594-17601094 GCF_977035675.1 Penaeus japonicus | reverse complement strand
GCACATATCACGTGCATTGTAATTCTTTCCTAATTTATTGCCAACTCAATCCAAAACTAGTCTCTCAATACCATTAATAACTCCATCAAACGTAAAAAACAAGAAATCTATCTAATCTAGCACGAGTCCGCTATAAACAGAGTCCGCTATAAACATCTTAAGTCCGCCTATTTCCACTTCTTAGCTAATAGTGATGGGCTAAGATCTAAGACCAACTCACCTATTGAATAATTCTCTCTGTCCTATATCCTCCTTCTGTCCTCCGAATATCTGCTTGACATTGAAACAATAACTCGACTGCCAAAACTGACATACTGCCTGCCATTACGTCAACGCAGCTAGTCGTTTTCTTACAAGGAGCTTATCTGATGGTTTTTTAACCAAAAATTTCATACAAATTATATGGCGGCGCATTCAAATGTCCAAAATTGACATTTAATACTTATATATGTATGTGTGTGTGGTTGTGTCTTTCTCTCCTCTCTCTCTTCTCTTCTCCCTCTCTCATCTCTCTTCTCTCTCTCCTCTCTCTCTAGCTTCTCTCTCTCTATATATATATATATACTATATATATATATATATATATATCTATATATATATATAATAAAATGTAGTTTATGTATATATATATATATATATATATATATCAAACAGGGTGTTTATATATAACAATAATAAATATATATATATAAATATATTATATATATTATATATATATATATATATAATATGTAATAGTATTTATATATAAATATTATATATATATATATATATATATATATATATATATATGGTGTGTGTGTGTGTGGTGTGTGTGTGTGTGGTGTGTGTGTGTGTGTGTGTGTTGTGTTGTGTATGTATGTATATATACGTATATATACTAAAGTATACTGTATAGTATAGATATATATATATATATATATATATAAACTATATATATATATATATATATTTATGATATATATATTATATGATATATATATAATTTGTATTCCTGTATTAAATGCATTAACGCATTCTATTCTAACCATCTTTCACACATAAATATAATCCTCGTTAACCTGATTTGTTACTTAATGTTCTAATCCATTCCGCCGCCGAGTGCCACGGGAAATGTCTTGTAAAACTCTGTATAACCTTTCCGCTATCACTGCTCTGCTAAGAGTAATATCAGGTAACCTTCCATGATGGATGGAAGGGCATCTGGTCAGACAATCCTTTTAGTGGTTTGTTGGTGTGGATAATGGATGTGACTAACCGGGATTCTCACCCGGAAGGGTTGGGAACGTGTGGGTTGGGTGAGGGACGCGCTGCGCTGAGTTCAATATTCCCTGCCAGGGAGGGGAAAATTGTATTTCTATATTAAATGCCTTGACTGCATTCCTAATTCTAATCTAAACCATTTTTCACACATGCTATATATATGATTTATAGATATATATATTATATAATATATATATATATATATTCTATAGTGTAATATATACACAAATATATGAGTAAACACATTAGTCAAGATGTACGGGTATATGTACACGTCACACACACACGACACACACACACAGACAGATATATATTATATATATATAGTTTATATATAATTATAATTAGATATATATAATATATATTATATTATATATATATATATATAAAAATGTAATATATATATGTTATATAATATATATAGGTATATATATATAATATATACATATATATATTCAGTTTACCAGCACACACACACACTAACACCTCACACACACATCACACACACACACACAGATATAAATATAAATATATAAATAGATATATTGATATATATATATTTATATAGATAAATAATATATATATGTATATAATATATATGTAAATATATTATATACATATATATTCATATAATATTCAGTTACCCACAAACGCACACACGACACACACATCAACACACCACACACACAGCACACACAGATTATAAATATATATATATAATAAAATAGATATAAAATATAGATATATATATAATATAATAAGATATAAATGAATAAATAAATGTATATTTATATATATGTATTTAATAATTATATAGTATATATATATCATTTACACGCACACACACACACAACACACATCACACACACACACACACACACACAGATATATATATAAATATATATATATAATATAAAAAATATATATAAAATAATATATATATATGCATATATATATGTATATATATATATGTATATATATAAATATAATTATATATACATACATATTATTCATTTACACTCACAAACACACACACACACACACACACACACCACACACAGATAAAAATTATATATATAATATAGATATATATATTAGGAGATTCGAGTGCTAAATATACATATATCAATATTATTTAATATATATATATAATATATATAAAACGCTAAATGAAATATATATATTAATGTATAAAATAGTGATATATTATATATATACTATATATATATATATATAT
>NW_028234429.1:17568594-17578594 GCF_977035675.1 Penaeus japonicus | reverse complement strand
AATATCTCTAAAAAAAACTCTTTTATCTTTTATTTTGCTTGTCTTTTTATGATTAATTTAGCAATATGAATGCATTGAGATTATTTTTTTCTTGTTTGGTTCGATCATACATCGCCTTTAGGTCCACCTACTTATATATCTATTTACATATCTAGCATTCTGTCTATATGCTCAAGAACCTTTTTGTTTTTTTTTTTTTTTTTTTTTTTTTTTTTTTTTTTTTTTTTTTTTTATTAAGTAATTCTACTTACCGAAAACGACTTATAACCGATTCGAGCCTTGCTTTTGCTATGCTCGTTCCAAGGATAAGATAAGGTAGACAAAAAAATGAAAGAAGAGGAAGGTAAAAAGTCAATGAATGAATTAATGGCTGAATGAATAAATGCACTAAATAGACAATATCCATCTATCTATTTATCCATCTGTCTGTCTATCTATCTACCACTATATATATATATATATATATATATATATATATATATATATATATATATATATATATATATATATATATATATATATATATATATATATATAGAGAGAAAGAGAAGGAGAGAGAGAGAGAGAGAGAGAGAGAAAGAGAGAGAGAAAGAAAAAGAGAGAGAGAGTATATGTATGTCTATTAGTGCGTGCATTCGTGTGTGTGTGTGTGTGTGTGTGTGCGTGTGTGTGTGTATGTGCAAGTGTGTGTGTGTGCGTGCGTGCGTACGTGTGTGTGTCAAGATGAAACAAACCACAATAATAGAGAAAATAAAACTCGAACAACGTACATATATATAACCTACTGTAGAATGAGTAGAGTAGAATACAAATGAACCCGACATCCTTTGAGTGATATCAGCTTCCTAGGACTGCTTTGAGGAACGCATTAGGGGACATGTACACAAAGCCTCCACGCGAGTGACGAAGGAGGAGACGCTGTTGGTCTTCCATGCTAGTCCTTTGCCAGCGCCTAGGGCACGTGGCAGGGAGTCAAGCACAAAGGACGAGGGAGACTGAAACTTCGTGTTGGAATACGGTATACATCAGGGATCAAAGTGCCATATATAGTTTGCGTGCATGAACAAACGAACCTACAAACAATCAGACAAACACACAGTAACACTAACATACACACATAATCACAAACAAAGACACACACAAGCACACACAATCACACATATAAGCACACACAATCACACACATAACCACGAACAATCACACACATAAGCATGCACAAACACATACATAAGCACGCACAATCACACACATAACCACGCACAATCACACACATAAGCACGCACAATCATACGCATAAGCATGCACAATCACACACATAAGCACGAACAATCACACACATAAGCACGCACAATCACACACATAAGCATGCACAATCTCACACAAAAACACGCAAAATTACGCATATAAGCGCGCACAATCACGCACATAACCACGCACAATCACACACATAAGCACGCACAATCACACACATAGGCACGCACAATCACACACATAAGCACGAACAATCACACACATAAGCACGCACAATCACACACATAACCACGCACAATCACACACATAACCACGCACAATCACACACATAAGCACGCACAATCACACACATAAGCACGAACAATCACACACAGAAGCACGCACAATCACATACATAAGCACACACAATCACACACATAAGCAACCACAATCATACGCATAACCACGCACAATCACACACATAAGCATGCACAAACACACACATAAGCACGCACAATCACTCACATAAACACACACAATCACACACATAAGCACGCACAATCACAAACATAAGCACACATAAGCACGCACAATCATACGCATAAGCACGCACAATCACACACATAAGCACGCACAATCACACACATAAGCACGCACAATCACACACATAAGCACGCACAATCACACACATAAGCACGCACAATCACACACATAAGCACACACAATCACACACATAAGCACGCACAATCACACACATAAGCACGAACAATCACACACATAAGCACGCACAATCACACACATAAGCACGCACAATCATACACATAAGCACGCACAATCACACACATAAGCACGCACAATCACACACAAATGCACGGACAATCACACACATAAGCACGCACAATCACACATATAAGCACGCACAATCACACTTATAAGCACGCACAATCACACACATAAGCACGCACAATCACACACATAAGCACGCACAATCACACACATAAGCACGCACAATCACACACATAAGCACGCACAATCACACACATAAGCACGCACAATCACACACATAAGCACACACAATCACACACATAAGCACGCACAATCACACACATAAGCACGCACAATCACACACATAAGCACGCACAATCACACACATAAGCACGCACAATCACACACATAAGCACGCACAATCACACACATAAGCACGCACAATCACACACATAAGCACGCACAATCACACACATAAGCACGCACAATCACACACATAAGCACGCACAATCACACACATAAGCACGCACAATCACACACATAAGCACGCACAATCACACACAAAATCACGCACAATCACACACAAATGCACGGACAATCACACACATAAGCACGCACAATCACACACAAAATCACGCACAATCACACACAAATGCACGGACAATCACACACATAAGCACGCACAATCACACACAAAATCACGCACAATCACACACAAATGCACGGACAATCACACACATATGCACGCACAATCACACACATAACCATGCACAATCACACACATAAGTACACACAAACACACACATAAGCACGCACAATCACTCACATAAGCACGCACAATCACACACATAAGCATGCACAATCACACACATAAGTACACACAAACACACACATAAGCACGCACAATCACTCACATAAGCACGCACAATCATACGCATAAGCACGCACAATCACACACATAAGCACGCACAATCACACACACAAGCACGCACAATCACACACATAAGCATGCACAATCACACATACACACGCACAATCACACACATAAACACGCACAATCACACACAAAAGCACGCACAATCACACAAATAAGCACGCACAATCACACACATAAGCATGCACAATCACACATACACACGCACAATCACAAACATAAACACGCACAATCACACACATAAGCACGCACAAACACACACATAACCATGCACAATCACACACATAAGCACGCACAAACACACACATAACCATGCACAATCACACACATAAGCACGCACAAACACACACATAACCATGCACAATCACACACATAAGCACGCACAATCACACACATAAGCACGCACAATCACACACATAAGCACACACATTCACACACAAAGCACGCACAATCACACACATAAGCACGCCCAATCACACATAAGCACGCACAATCACACACATAACCACGCACAATCACACACATAACCACGCACAAAAACACACATCAGCACGCACAATCACACACATAAGCACGCCCAATCACACATAAGCACGCACAATCACACACATAAGCACGCACGATCACACACATAACCACGCACAATTATACACAGAAGCACGCACAATCACAAACAAAAGCACGCACAATCACACACATAAGCACACACAATCACACACAAAAGCACGCACAATCACACACATAAGCAAGCACAATCACACACATAACCACGCACAATCACACACATAAGCACACATAGGCACGCACAAACATAAGCACGAACAATCACACACAAAAGCACGCACAATCACACACATAAGCACACACAAACACACACATAAGCATGCACAATCTCACACAAAAACACGCACAATTACACATATAAGTGCGCACAATCACGCACATAACCACGCACAATTACACACATAAGCATGCACAATCATATGCATAAGCACGCACAATCACACACATAATCACGCACAATCACACTCATAAGCACGCACAATCACACACATAAGCACACATAAGCACGCACAATCTCATACAAAAGCAGGCACAATCACACACATAAGCAGGCACAATCACACACATAAGCACACACAATCACACACACAAGCACACAAAATCACACACATGACACGGCACAATCATAAAGATAAGCACGCACAATCACACACATAACCACACACAATCACACACATAACCATGCACAAACACACACATAAGCACGCACAATCACACACACATACACGCACAATCACACATAAGCACGCACAATCACACACATAAGCACGCACAATCACACACATAACCATGCACAATTACACACATAACCACGCACAATCACACACATAAGCTCACACAATCACACATATATGCACGCACAATCAAACACATATGCACGCACAATCACACACATAACCATGCACAATTACACACATAACCACGCACAATCACACACATAAGCTCACACAATCACACATATAAGCACGCACAATCAAACACATATGCACGCACAATAACACATATAAGCACACACAATCACAAACACAAGCATGCAAAATCCCACACATAACCCCGCACAATCACAAAGATAAGCTCACACAATAATATAACATCATAACTCAATCATTACACACACATTTTACCAAATACTACCAATCCCACAAATAAACAATCAAAAAAGCACGCATAAGAACACACATAACATACCAATAAAAACATCCCACAAAAAAAAAATAACAACCCACAATAAACCAAAACAAATACTAAACAAAAACTAAAGCGCGCTGTAAACAAACACACACATAAGCATGCCAAATACAATAAAAAAACACACACATAATACACACTCACTAATCACACAATAGACCATAAACCACGCACAATCACACATATAAGCACGCAGAATCACACACATAAGCACGCACAATCACACACATATGCACACACAATCACACACATAGGCACGCACAATCACACACATATGCACACACAATCACACACATAAGCACGCACAATTACACACAGAAGCACGCACAATCACACACATAAGCACGCACAATCACACACATATGCACACACAAACACACACATAAGCACGCACAATTACACACAGAAGCACGCACAATCACACACATAAGCACGCACAATCACACACATAAGCACGCACAATCACACACATAAGCACGCACAATCACACATAAGCACGCACAATCACACACATAACCACACACAATCACACACATAACCACGCACAATCACACACATATGCACGCACAATCACACACAAAAGCACGCACAATCACACACATAAGCACCCACAATTAAACACATAAGCACACACAATCACACACTTAAGCAAGCACAATCACACACATACGCACGCACAATCATATGCATAAGCACGCACAATCACATACATAAGCACGCACAATCACACACATAAGCACGCACAATCACACACATAAGCACGCACAATCACACACATAAGCACCCACAATTAAACACATAAGCACACACAATCACACACTTAAGCAAGCACAATCACACACATACGCACGCACAATCATATGCATAAGCACGCACAATCACATACATAAGCACGCACAATCACACACATAAGCACGCACAATTACACACAGAAGCACGCACAATCACACACATAAGCATGCACAATCACACACATAAGCATGCACAATCACACACATAAGCATGCACAATCACACACATAAGCATGCACAATCACACACATAAGCACGCACAATCACACACAAAAGCACGCACAATCACACACATAAGCACACACAATCACACACATAAGCACGCACAATCACACACATAAGCACGCACAATCACACACATAAGCACGCACAATCACACATAAGCACGCACAATCACACACATAACCACACACAATCACACACATAACCACGCACAATCACACACATATGCACGCACAATCACACACATAAGCACGCACAATCACACATAAGCACGCACAATCACACACATAACCACCCACAATTAAACACATAAGCACACACAATCACACACATAAGCACGCACAATCACACATAAGCACGCACAATCACACACATAAGCACCCACAATTAAACACATAAGCACGCACAATCACACACATAAGCACGCACAATCACACATAAGCACGCACAATCACACACATAACCACACACAATCACACACATAACCACGCACAATCACACACAAAAGCACGCACAATCACACACATAAGCACCCACAATTAAACACATAAGCACACACAATCACACACTTAAGCAAGCACAATCACACACATACGCACGCACAATCATATGCATAAGCACGCACAATCACATACATAAGCATGCACAATCACACACATAAGCACGCACAATCACACACATAAGCACGCACAATCACACACATAAGCACCCACAATTAAACACATAAGCACACACAATCACACACTTAAGCAAGCACAATCATACACATACGCACGCACAATCATATGCATAAGCACGCACAATCACATACATAAGCACGCACAATCACACACATAAGCACGCACAATTACACACAGAAGCACGCACAATCACACACATAAGCACGCACAATCACACACAAAAGCACGCACAATCACACACATAAGCACACACAATCACACACATAAGCACGCACAATCACACACAAAAGCACGCACAATCACACACATAAGCATGCACAATCACACACATAACCACGCACAATCACACACATGAGCTCGCACAACACACACATATGCACGTACACAATTAAACACATAATCTCGCACAATCACACACTATCAATAAGCACGCACAACACCATACCATAAGCACCGGGCACAATCAACACACATAAGCACGCACCATCACACACATATCATCACAATCACACACATAAACACACACAATGACACACATAAGCTCGCACAATCACACACATAAGCACACACAATCACACACATAAGCACGCACAATCACACACAAAAGCACGCACAATCACACACATAAGCATGCACAATCACACACATAACCACGCACAATCACACACATGAGCTCGCACAATCACACACATATGCACGCACAATTAAACACATAAGCTCGCACAATCACACACATAAGCACGCACAACCATACGCATAAGCACGCACAATCACACACATAAGCACGCACAATCACACACATAAGCATGCACAATCACACACATAAACACACACAATGACACACATAAGCTCGCACAATCACACACATACGCACGCACAATCACACACATAAGCACGCACAATCACACACATAAGCATGCACAATTACACACATAAGCATGCACAATCACACACATAACCACGCACAATCACACACATAAGCTCGCACAATCACACACATATGCACACACAATCAAACACATATGCACGCACAATCACACACATAAGCACGCACAATTACACACATAAAGCATGTCATCCACACACATAACAGCACAATCACACACGTAAGCTGCACAATCACACACTTATGCACACAAATCAAACACTATGCACGCCAATCGCACACATAGCACGACAATACACACATAAGACGACATTCACACACATAAGCATGCACAAGTTACACACATAAGCATGCAAATCACACAATAAGCACGCACAATCAACACCATAAGATGCAACAATCACACACATATGAACACAAGCAAAACATAATGCCAAGCCACAATCCACACAATAAATAAAGCACGCACAATTAAACACATAGCATGCACAATCAACACACATAACACCACGCACAATCACACACATAAGCTCGCACAATCACACACATTATGCAAACACCTCAAACACATTATGCACGCAACAATCCGCACAACAAAAGCACGCACAATCACACATCACATAAGCACGCACATTACACACACATAAGCATGCACAATTACACACTCAGCATGCACAATCACACTACATAACCCACGCACAATCCACAACACAAAGCTCGCACAATCACACACATATGCCACACACAATCAAACACATAAGCACACACAATCACACAGTTTTTCAAACACATAAGCCACGCACAATTAAACACATAAGCACGCACAATCACACATTTAAGCATGCACAATCACACACATAAGCATGCACAATCCAACCACATAACACACAAACATACCATACACACACAATCACATGCATAAGCACGCACAATCACACACATAAGCCCGCACAATCCATGCACAAACAATCTCACACATAACACACATAAGCTCGCACAATCCACCAACATCACATATGCACACACAATCAAAAATATGCACGACACAATATCACACACATAAGCCGGACATTTAAACACATAAGCAACAACATCAATCCACATTTAAAGACATGTCCTCAATCACACACTTAAGCAATTGCATAACAACATACCGACATAAGCACACACAATTCACATGCATACAGCACGCACAATGCAATTAAACACAATAATCAAGCCACAAATCTCGTCACACATTTAAGCATGCACAATCACACACATAAGCACGCACATTTCACACATACGCAGCAAATAACATACGCATAATAAGCACAACAATACTGCATAAGCTGCACATTCACTCCATAAGCACACAATCACACATAATATGCACAATCAATCACACATAAGCATAAGCTTAAGCACACACAAATCACTTAGCATATTAAGCTTGCACAATCACACACATAAGCACGCACAATCACACACATAAGCACGCACAATCACACACATAAGCACGCACAATCACACACATAAGCACGCACAATCACACACATAAGCATGCACAATCACACACAAAAGCACGCACAATCACACACATAAGCACGCACAATCATACACATAAGCACGCACGATCACACACATATACCCGCACAATCACACACATAAACACACACAAAGACATGCATAAGCACGAACAATCACAGACATAAGCAAGCACAATCACACACATAAGCACGCACAATCACACACAAAAGCGCACAAAAAAAAAAACAAACAACAACAACACCAAAACAAAACACAATGAACCAAACAAAACACAAAACAAAAAACATAAAAAACTACAAATATAACAACAAACTAAAAACACAAATAACACAACAAAACAAACAAAAACACAAAAAACAAAACAAACAAAAACACAAAAAACACAAAACAATAAAAAAACAGAAAAAACACACACCAAAAATCCAACAAACAAAAACCTCAAAACACAACAAGAAAAAACACAAACAAAAACAAACAAAATAAAACAAAAAAACAAAAACAAAACACATACCAAACAACAAACAAAAAAAACACAAAACAAAAAACAAAAAACAAAAAAAACAAAACACCACATAACAAAAAACAAAAAACATAATTATAAACAAACAACAATTACAACAAAAAAATCACACAAACAACAACACAAACAGACAACTCAAACCAAAAACACACAACAAAAAAAAACTAAAACACCCTCACAAAACACAACACACCACAAAAAAAAACTACCATAAAATACAAAACAAACAAACAAAAAACGCACAATCACACATATAAGCACGCACAATCATACACATAAGCATGCACGATCACACACATATACCCGCACAATCACACACATAAACACACACAAAGACATGCATAAGCACGAACAATCACAGACATAAGCAAGCACAATCACACACATAAGCACGCACAATCACACACAAACACAATTAATAACATGTAAATAGATCAATCGATGATTGGACAGATATAGTCCTTGCTCCTCCGAGAGATAACTTTACTATGTCACTTAGATAACTTAAAAGAATGGCCTATGTTATTGACCACCTATGCTACTAAATTTATGACTTACGCTTATGTATTCACGCATAAATCAAAGTTGAATAGCAATATATTATGGAAGGAGTGTGGGAGTGAAAGATTTATTTCTAAAAAGTTTATCGGAAAGTTGAGATTCTAGGATACGTTATAGTAAAGGAAATTT
>NW_028234429.1:17541094-17546094 GCF_977035675.1 Penaeus japonicus | reverse complement strand
TTTTTACTTGTTGTAGCCATATGATTGTTACAACAACTATAGCAGTAATATTTCCACGGTGAACAGAATAGTCTATAACTACATTAAGAAGAAAGAAAGAAAGAAAGAAAAAAAGTGATACTGATTTTATGATTGCTATTCACATGTGTCTGTATATCTAACTATAAGAGTTGTTCATTAGATTATCATCTGAATAAAAGAGCTTAGATTCTGAATGCGAAATCTATAATTTTCATTTCAGATTTTTATGGCCATATTGTAGCATGATTTACCTTTATTTGAATTGGTTTATTATTTGATTGACCTCTGAAAACCAGAAATTGTAAAAGTTGAAGTCGAGATAATTGACCTGTCATTGCACTCTTGCATTGGTTATTGATATCTGAGATCTTTACCCTGATTATGACGTTGATTATTACGGCCTTTATACTACTGTATACTATTAGTCGTGAAAATGGAGACCATAGAAATAATAAAGATGATTGTACTCGTGATGATTATTGATTTTATATGGTTTGGTAATAATAACTTTGATAATGATAATGATGGTAATAATAAACATTATAATGATGATGATGGTAATGATAAAAATGATAATGACAATTATGATTTTGATAAACATTATGATGAATATGGTAACAACAATGCTATTGATGACAATAATGGCAATATCATAATAACCAGAGTACTGGTAAGTAACATTAATAACAAGAATGATGAAAAATGATACTGATATAAACTATCATAATCACTGATGATATCCTCATGAACACTACTGTCATCTTCACTCTTCCAATAACAATAGCAACATCAATTTCTTACTTACCAAATCAAATCAAAATAACAAACATCAGTAAGCTATATCAAAGTTCAAAGAATTCAGTAAAGTGGCATGGCATGAGCATCACCACATCCAAATTAACCTGAAGTGGGTAATTCGATTACATTATTAGGCAACAGCATTTCATTACATTTTGCTTTTGCGAATTTCTCTCGTTCTGTTAGCGTGCATCTAAGTTGAGATACAGATGTGCACAGATACAGATATAGCAATGGATATTTACATGTTTATTTGTGAATATGTATATATATATATATATATATATATATATATATATATATATATATATATATATATTATATTATATATATATATTTATTATATGTGTGTTGTGTGTGTGTGTGTGTGTTTGTGTGTGTGTGTGTGTGTGTGTTGTGTGTGTATGTGTGTGTGTGTGTGTTTGTGTGTGTGTGTGTGTGTATATATATATATATATATATATATATATATATATATATATATATATATATATATATATATACAGAGAGAGAGAGAGAGAGAGAGAGAGTCAGAAAGACCGTAAGAGAGGAAGAGAGAGAAAGAGAGAGAGAGTCAGAAAGGCCGTGAGAGAGGAAGAGAGTCACTCAGACAAACAGATTGTCAGTGAGATACTCAGACAAACAGACAGACATTCTCCCCACTAACTTCTCCCACACTACATCAACGTCACCAGTTCCCTTTTATTATTCATGAGAAAGATGTTTAAAAGAAAATAGGTACTTAAGGAAATGATAAGGAAGAAAGTAAAAAAAAAAAAAATAAAATAAAATAAAAAAAAAAGTCAGAAAAAAAAGATATAAATATGTTCCTATTATCTTTCATAACGAGCAACTTAATCAAAGTTATTACACCTTGTTTCAAGCGAGGCGCCGATGCTTTCAGTAAAAGATGAGAGAAATTTTCAGGGAAATTTCAGATCATCATTTTCAAGGAGATATCGGGAAAAAACATTCATTAAGGGAATTTCAGGCCTCTTTATTATGAAGATCTTTTATATATATACACATATATTGCTCTCTTACTTAGAGAATTTCTTTGTTTAGTTCTTTGAAGTTTAGCTCTAAGAGGGTTATTTCAGTTTCGTCGTTTCTCATTGGTATTTACATCAGTTGTGATACATTCTGAGAAAGATGTTAGATATGCGTGGGCGATGGTGTGTGTATGTCTGTGGGTTTGTGTGTATGTACGTATGTGTGTGTGTGTATATATATATATATATATATATATATATATATATATATATATATATATATATATATATATATATATATATATATATATATATATATATATATATATATATATATATATAAGGAGAAGAAAAAGAAAAAAAATACATATGTATATTCGTATGTATATAAGTGTACATGTATAGAACATGTGTATTTGTATTTTATTTAGGATCTATTGCATATTATACATATCACAGTACTCTGTATGTACGGACAAACATCTAACCAAAACATCTAATGGATGTCCTTGTAAACACACGTGCAATATCATCTGCACATAACACCCCTGTCTATAACACTTTCACGTAGATTTAAAGTACACTTAACAAGCCTGTAATTAGGATTCTATAATAAAAGTAAAAGTGAGTGTAAATTTAGAATAATTCGTCTTTTATTTTCAACTGTGTACTGATTTCTCTTCCTTTCCTTTAACTCTCCGTGTCTTCTACTTTCGTTTTTCTTTTTTTTCCGATGTTTTATTTTATCTTTTTCTTCTATTTTCTTCGTTTTTACTTCCTGTCGTCCGTTTGTTCTGCCTCTTCTTCATCGTCCTCTTTATTTATTTCTATCATTTTATTTATTTTGATTCTTTGTTTTCTCCTCCTCCTCCTTCATCGTTAATGTTGATGTCTTTTTAAAATCTTTATTTGCCGTCTTATCATCTCCTCTAATTCATCTATTTCCCCTTGACTATTCTTCCTAATTCTTTCCTTCTCCCCCTTTTATTCCATTCTCTCATTCTCCCCCACACCCTCCACCTAACGTGTCCTCCCGCCACATCTCGGTTCAATTACAGGCTCGCGATGCTTAAATCTCTAAGAAAAGAGAAAATCGTTCCTTACACGTGGAAGAAAAGTGATATTAAGCCACAGGGCAAGAGAGCAGGGCGATGATTGCATTGGAGACACGAGAGTAAGCAAAGGAGAGATGAAAGGCGAAGAATAAGTAGATATAGCTGAGATGGGGAATGAAATTTTAGCCTTTGAAGTAACAGTGCTATATCTCTCTCCCTCGCCTCATCATAGAATGGTCATCCTACATATTCCTTTATGATTCGTACTCCCACTCTCGTACTCCATGGGATAGCATGATTAATGACGATGATGACGAAGTAACCAATAGCAAGTCAATATTCTCCGTAAGTTGGGAAAAAGAAAAAAATATATTGATAGAAATAAGGGCACCACAATAACCCTACAAACACACACAACAAAAAAAATAACCCGAAAGACGTATCTTAAGATAAAAAAAAAAAAAAAAAAAAAAAAAAAAATGTACCACCCTCGGCCTAAGCTCTAATAGCACTATATCACTATATCCGGATGTTGCAGATATCCGGACTCCAACTAACTGGATATCCAGCTCATTGCCGCCTGCCTTCACGCCGGTCAAGGCTCTTGTGTTTTATTTATTGATCTCTCTATCTATTTTTCCTTCAGATTTCAAACGCTTTTCGGTTGAGAGGAAAGACGGTGTGATAGATTTGTTTTAGTTGTTTATTTACGTGTTTACATTAATTTTGCTCGTGCATTTGTATGTTCCGTTTGTTTATTTTAGTATTGTTGGTGATACTGGTATTGTCATTGTGATTGTATGACATTTCTTTCTTGTATTGAGATTTTTTTTTATTACCTTTTTTTGTGTTATATTACTTATCTTAATATTTCTTTAATATTTCAAAAAAATTAGTATTTCATTATCTAATATCTTAATAAGGCGATAAAAGAAAAAAGACGATGAAGAATAAGTAAAAAGTATTAAATCGAGAAAAAGAACGAAAGAGAAGGACAAAAAGAGCGAAGAGAATTTAAAGAAATAGAAAAAGAAAGAAGAAAAAGTCAGTGAACAAGAGAGACAAGGGGAGAAGGACTAGGACAAAAAAAAATAGTTGAAAAAAAGAGAGAGAGAGAGAGAGAGAAGAGAGGAAACGATAAAAGATGAAAATGAAAATAAATATATAAATAAACTTAGCCCACCATTTAACACTTTAAGGACACTTTTACGGGTATGTGACGGAGAGAAAGGAAGGGGAAATAAGCAGGAAAAAAAAAAATCCCACTTCTAACGTTGTAACGAAAATCTTTTTCCCTATGACCATGAAAAACGATCTTTCTCTCCCTGTCCAAGGTTTGTAAGCAGAGATCAAGAGAGGAAAGAACATGTGGTTATTGGGTATTATCCCTGCTGCTTGACCAATCCCAATCCATCTTCCTGTCTCGAGCAAGGGGGGGGGGGGAGTGAGGAGGGAGAAGGAAGCTTACGATTAGGGGGGAGGAGTGGTACGGGGAGAGGAGAGGAGGGGGGTAAAAGGATGAGAAGAGGCTTGGAGAGGAGAGGAAAAGGGGGAGGAGGTAGGTAGGAGGATAGGGAGAGGCTTGGAGGGGAGGGTGGGGTGTGGGAGGGGTGTAGGGGACTGAGATGGAAAGAGCATGAGGGAAAGGGGAGAGAGAGAGGCTAGGGTATGGGGGTCGGGGAAGCTAGGGAAGGAGGGAGGGGGAGGCTAGGGGAAGAAGGAGGGGGAAGCTAGGGGAAGAGGGAGGGGGAAGCTAGGATAGGGGGGAGGGGGAGACTAGGGCAGTGAGATGCGGAGGCTAGGAAAGGTGGAAATAGTAAAGGGAAAATAGGAGGTGGATGTAATGGAAGATCTGGCAAAGGGAGAGGAGTCCGAAAAAAGGGAGAGGGAAAAGAGAAAGAGAGAAGTGGGAGAGGGAAAATGAGAGAGAAGTGGGAGAGGGAGAGGAGAGAGAGAAAGGGGGGGATAGGGAAAAGAGAAGGAGAAAGGAGATAAATGGGAGAGGGAAAAAAGAGAGAGACGGGGGGGGGGGAGAGAGAAAGGGAGGGGCGGAGAGGGAGAAGAGACTGCGAGATGGGGGGAGAGGGAAAGAAGAGAGAGAGGAAGGGTCAGAGAATGAAGGGAGGGGAACAGG
>NW_028234429.1:17481094-17483594 GCF_977035675.1 Penaeus japonicus | reverse complement strand
ATGTTGCATCATATAGACATTGGATAAAAAAAATATATGTTCCTGAAATTAAAATGGTTGTAGAAATAAAAATGTAAAATGTACCTCTATGCTTAGAGGACAGTTCACTGAATATTTTACATTTTTTCTCCTAATATGATATCAAATTTAGCGATGGACATGAGCTCATTTGATGGTTGTCATTCTTTAATAAATTAATACACACACACACACACACACACACACACACACACACACACACACACACACACATATATATATATATATATATATATATATATATATATATATATATATATATATATATATATATATATATATATACTTTACATTAGAGTGCACACAAAAAGAGAATCACATGTGTATGTTCTTACTTAGTTAAATAAATACAGTAGATAAAAATGAGCTCCGAGAGATCCGTCTGCTATACTTCAATCATTGTATAACTTTTAAAATCGATGGATAGCACAACAATAGCTGTTCCTTTCAACAATAACTCTGTTTGGAAAGCTATAAGTCTTAACATCCTTCTCACCTTTTTTTGTTTTTGTTTTTTTCTTTTCTTTTCTTTTCTTTCTTTTTACCTTTTGTTCCTTGTCTGACTTCACTATTCCGGAGACATAACTGTAATGCACAATCATGTCACTACGTTTTCTTATTTCCTCTGATGCTTTGATTTCTCAAGTATAAAGTCGGAGCCCATCTGGAGGCCGCTCGTTGGACTCTTCCCAATTATTTATCTGCATTCTTAATCATTCTTAATTATTGACTCCCAATTACTGCAGCGTATTGTGAGTGGGTCTGGTGATGTTCAAAAAGTAAAAAAAAAAAATGTCTGATTGGCCTTATACGTAAATAATTGTGAATAGTTTGGCAGGTGAATAGTTTTAATTGTTTAATTTCTATAACGACGTTACTGCTTTGTGGTTCCGAGTTGCTCTGCCTTCTATACCGAGGAACGGATCTCTTCTGCATGAAGTCCGACGGAGTAGTAGCGTGCGGCAAACGGCAGCTCAGGTCATGTGAAGGCGTGGACGACCTTGTGACTCGGCCGTTCGGAGCAGAGCCAGGTCGAGGCATGACACTTTTGGCTGACGAGCGTGAGAGCGTTAGGCAGAGTGTGAGTCCCGGCTTTCCGTTGATTTTAGAAAGTATATATAGAGTTTTCTCTCTCTCACTGACTCCTCACTCCTGCTCTCTCTCTTTTTCTCTTTCTCTTCTTTCTCTTTCTCTTTTTTTCCTCTTCCTCTCCCTCTCTCCTTTTCTCTCGTCTCATCTCATCTCTCTCTCGCTCTCTATTCGTCTGCCTCACACTCTCTCTCTCTCTCTCTCCATCTCATCTCTCTCTTCCTCACCTCTCTCCTCCTTCTCTCTCTTCTCTCTCTCTCTTCTCTCTCTCTTATCTCCTCTCTCTCTCTCTCTCCTTTCTCTCTTCTCTTTCGCACTCTCTCTCTCTTTCTCTCTTTCTCTCCTCCATCTCTCTCTCTCCTCTCTTCTCTCTCTCGTCTTCTCTCTCCTCACTTCTCTTCTTCTGCCTCTCCATTTTTCTCTCTCTTCTCTGCTCTCTCTCTCTCATCTCTCTCTTTTCTCTCTCCCGCTCTCTCTTCTCTCACCATCTCACCTCTCTCTCTCCCTCTCTCTCTCTCCACACCTGTCTCCTCTTCTCTCATCTCCTCCTCCTCACTCTCTCCTCTCTCTATCTTCTCTTTCTCCCTCTCCTCTCTCTCTCACTCACTCTCTTTCCTATCTCTCTCTCTCTCTTTCATCTCTCTCACTCTCACTCTCTCTCTCTCTCTCTCTCTCTCTCTCTCTCTCTCTCTCTCTCTCTCTCTCTCTCTCTCTCTCCCTCTCTCTCCCTCTCTCTCACTCTCTCTCACTCTCTCTTTCGTATCAGATCTGCTTCTCTTAGCGTATATTATTGTATTGGTCGTTTTACCATCACTGTACCTGCTGCATGACATTTATTGGTATTAATTTCCATATTTCAAGTACACCTTCATTCGAACTAACTTTTGTCTATTTCGGATATATTGGCACGGATTCTTGTTTGTTACTCTTTTTTTAATGATATTTATCTGTCATTATTATAATAATTTTTCTATTTAGCAAATCCGACGTCCAATCGAATTTCCTCTCAACTCCAGGTAGTGTTCCAATTTTCTCTTTAGTCTTTTATGTGACACTTTGTCAAATATTTTTTCTGAAATCCGAGCAATGAATTTTGTTCATCCATCCTTGTTTTCTTTTGCTCTTCTTCCTTTTACGGTGAATCTTCTTTATTTAGAACCGGTTGCAATTGATGCTTTTCCTCATATATATATATATATTATATATATATATATATATATATATATATATATATATATATATATATATATACATATATATATGTATATATATGTATATATATGTATGTATGTAAATATATATATATACATATATTTATATATATATATGTATATATATATGCATATATACACACACTAACACACACACACAC
>NW_028234429.1:17463594-17466094 GCF_977035675.1 Penaeus japonicus | reverse complement strand
CCGGTCTGCTTGTTTGTTGAAAGGGTTATGGCCGAGATCGGTCGGGTTATGTTTATTGATTCATTTCGTGAAATTTTGATGAAGGACCCACGCAGAGAGAGAGACGGGGGAAGGGGGAGGGGGTAAGGGGGTAGGCAATGGTGGACCCACGCAGAAAGAGAGACGGGGGAGGGGGAGGGGGGAAGGGGAGGGAGAGAGAGGGGTGTAGGCTATGGTGGTGTGCAGGACCTAGGTCGTGTGTTCTGTATACTTGTGAATTACACATGTAACACAGGCATACATGTGCATACTCACCGAGAAAGAGAGAGAGAGAGAGAGATTTGGGAGATGAGAGAGCAAGAGAGAGGGAGGGGGAAGAGCAAGAGAGAGAGAGGGGGGGGGAGAGATAGAGAGAGAAGGGGGGGGGAAGCAAGACAGAGAGAAAGGTGGGGGGGAGAGCAAGAGAGAGCGAGGGGGGAGAGAGAGAGCAAGACAGAGAGAAAGAGAGCAAGATAGAGAGAGAAAGAGAGAGAGAGAGAGAAATAAGAGAGAGAAAGAGAGAGCGAAAGAAAGAAAAAAAGTATCTACGGAAGACAAGGAGACCGAAAACTGCAAAAGGACTAAAGATGAGAAACTAAAAAAAGAAAAAGAAAAAGAAAAGAATAGAGGAAGATAATGGTGAAAAAATGGGTAATGAGAAAGAGAGAGAGAAAAAACAACATCAGCAAAACATCAGAAATCTCATTATATCTAAAATTAATTAACGTTAATAATCATAGACCCTTTGTCTCATGATTGAATGAAATCAAGAAGGGAAGCAACAAGCGACAGCTAATTAATTTAATTGGTAATCAACTCATCAGCATCAAAACCATTATCGTTTCTGTTATTTCCATGATTTCATTTCGTTTTAATTACCGTCTCTATCTTGATGTGTATATTTGTTCCCTATCATTGTTATCATGATCATAATTGCCATTACTACTGCTATTATTAATTATCATCATTATTGTCTTTATCTTTATAATTATCGTTTGATCTTTGTCTTCACCATCATTATCATTAATACTATTAGTATTATCATTATTATTTTTTCATCATTGTATCAATATTACTATTAATGTTATTATTGTTATCCTCATTATTATTATCATTATCATCCATATCATTATTATCGTACCTCTGCCACCCTCAGGTATTAACCCGAGATTGCTACTTAATCAACTCGACCACACGACCCAACAAAAGGATTATAAAACCAGGATCATACTAGCTCCGTAGGACTTACCTATCTATTCGTACCTATGTAATTATCATCATTATTGTTATTCTAAACATTATTATTACAGCTATCATCATCACTTTGAACATTATCATCTCATTGTTATTATTAGTTTTGTTATCATCATTATTACAATGGTGATTATGATCATCATTACTATAAAGATGATTATTATAATAATTACCATAAAGATAATTATCATAATTATTATAATGATAGTTATTCTCATCATCATTATTATCATCCTCATTCGTATCATCATTATAATTAGCATCCTAATTATCTTTACCAAAATCATTAGTATCATCATTATCCTCATCCTCATTATTATCATATTTATTACAGTCACGTTCATCATAGCGATCATCGTCGTTACGATTATTATCATCTTGAAACAATCTTCATTAACATTCTTATTTCAACGCTGGTATCATTATAATATTGCAATTTCTCTAACGCCAATGTAGTTTTAGCTGCAATGGGAGACGGAAATCTGATTCTCATTTGTACAAGATATAATTAAGAGGAATAAACGAAGATCAAAGGAATGATGTAAATGGTTTCATGAGAGAGAGAGAGAGAGAGAGAGAGAGAGAGAGAGAGAGAGAGGGAGAGAGAGAGAGAGAGAGAGAGAGAGAGAGAGAGAGAGAGAGAGAGAGAGAGAGAGAGAGAGAGAGAGAGAGAGAGAGAAAGAGAGATACAGAAAGATAGAGAGAAAGAAAGAGAAACAGAAACAGATATACAGAAAGACAGAGACAGATAAAAATAAAGACAGACAGAGAAAGTATGATAGGAGACCTGAAGCGAAGAAAATGTGCACAAAACAAAAGAACAATGAATGAATAACACTTAAGCAATCATTCAGAAAGGAAAAGATAAGAGAGAATTAAGCGTGATAAGCAATATGAAATCAAAATGAAGACGAATGACTTAAAAATGCCTCATGTTGACCTTTCTCCCAACATACTTCAGGAAGAGAGGCCTAAGTCAAGCGTAAATTTGAAAAGAATTTCTCAAAACAAAAGTTCGGAGGACGCATCTCCTTACTGTTATTTCTTTTTGTCTCTCTTTTATTAAGTGTGTGTCTATTCGTAGTTTTTTTTTTTTTTTTTTTTTTTTTTTTTTTGGGGGGGGGGGGTATTGTAGATGCGTCGCTGTGTCAAAGATATCTGTCACTGAGGTACATGTATGTGATCTTAATCAGATTAAAGTGTGTATGTGTGTGTGTGTGTGTGTGTG
>NW_028234429.1:17443594-17456094 GCF_977035675.1 Penaeus japonicus | reverse complement strand
TAGATCCGAGGTATGTGAGAGGGATAAAAATGTTAAGGGTTTTGGGTCCTCTTAGCACTAGAATACTATATGTGTTCCCGTTGGTGAAGATACACACACACACACACACACACACACACACACACACACACACACACACACATATATATATATATATATATATATATATATATATATATATATATATATATATATATATATATATGTATATGTATGTATGTATATTATTATTATTATTATTATCATTATTATTATCATTATCATTTCTGTGTCTCTCGCTCTTTCTTTTTCCCTATCTATCTATTTATCTATATCTCTCGCTCTCACTTTTTCTCTTTCCCTATCTATCTATTTATCTATATCTCTCTCTCTCACTCTTTCTCTATTTATCTTATCTTCCTCTATCTGTTTCTTTATATCTTTCTTTCACTCTCTCTCTCTCTTTCTATCTATCTATCTATCTATCTATCTATCTATCTCTCTTTCTCTCTCTTTCTTTCTCTCTCAGGTGAATAATGATAACAATGATACATCAATAAAATATAAAAACAGGCGAAAGAAAAACAACAATAAGAGGCACACAAGACACAAGAAAAATACCAAGCGAATAAAAAAAATGAAAGAAATAGGGTGAAAAGGTGAAAAATGACAAAAAGGAAACAAAGGGAATTGGGAAAAAAAGAAAAACATATTTAAAAGTAATAATAACAATAATAGAACTGAAAAGATAGGGGAGGAGAATGAAAGAATAGAGAATAAGGACACTAAATGGAATAGATATGAAACAAAATTCAAAGAAAGAAAGAAAAGGGGTATTGGAAGAAATGTAAAAAAGAAAAATAAGAAAATTCATTTCTTTATAACGGAGAAAAACATGACGTAATACATTTCCTTTTCTTTTCTTTCCATTTCTTTCCCGCTGCATAGAAGAGGAAGAAGAAGAGAGATAATAAAACTCGAAATATGTATCAAGGAAGGAATGAAACTGAGAGAAAGATGAAAAGATAAAGTCACAGAAAATGTATACAGGATCCAGACAAGGTTGTAGCTTGAGAGGGGGAGGGGGGTAGAGAGGAAGACGGATGGAGGAGAGGGGGAGACGGGAAGGAAGAAGGGTGGAAGATAGAGAGTAGGGAGGAAAGTTGTTAAAGAAAGGGAGGTAGGGAAAGGGGATAAGAGAAACATGAGTGACGGAGAGAGAGGGGGAGGAGGGAGAGAAGAAGGAAAAATGAGAGGTGAAGAGAGAGTGAGGTTGTGGGAGGGAGGAAGAAGGGAAGGAGAGAGGTGGATAGGGGCAGGAGGATAGGAAAAGGGGAGATTCTATGACAAGATCTTGATATAAAGCTCCAGTCGGATTCATTCTTTCGTGCAGACGTCTACACACCTCACCTCATGGAGGAGAAAAAAGGGGGCGCGTTAACCCATCCGCCCACACCATCTCGGAGGGGGTGATAACGATCTTTACTCTCTCGTGGGCGTGTAGGCAGATGGTGCTCGGTAAATGGGTCAACACGCCCATCTGTCTTGGACACATGTGAGGTGAGGTGCGTAGACGCCTGCACGCAAGATCGAATCCGACCGGAAGGTTACATCAACTGGGAAGGGTAGGGGGAGGATAAGTGAGGAGAGGGGGGAGGGGGTTAAGAAAGGTAGGGAGAGGGGCGGGAGGGGGGAAAAAGGGTAGGGAGAGGGGCGGGAGGGGGGGAGAAGGAATAGAAGGGTAGGGAGGAAGAAGGGGGAGAGGGGGAGAGAAGGAAGGGGAGAGAGGGTAGGGAGGAAGAAGGTTATAAAGAGGGGGAGAAGGAAGGAGGGGAAAAGAGGGGTAGGGAGGAAGGGGGGAAGGGTACGGAGAAGGGGGTGAGGGAGGAAAAAGGGTGAATGAGATAAGGGTAAGGATCAAGGTTAGGGAGAGGGGGATCCCATGAGGAAGAAGGGAGGGGGAGAGGGGAGTAGGGAGGCAGAAGGGTGGAGAGAGGGGAGGGAGGGAAGAAGCAAGTTATAAAGAGGGGGAGAGGGAAGGAGGGGGTTAGGGAGGAAGAAGGTTAGGGAGAGAGAGGGGGGTGAAGGAAGGGGAGAGAGGATAGGGAGGAAATAGGTTATAAAGAGGGAGAGAAGGAAGAAGGAGGAGGAGAGAGGGGGAGGGAGGAACGAGGGGGAGAGGGGGGGAGGGAGCAAAAAGTTCAGAGGAAGAAGGGCAGAGCATTATTTAATTGCTTTTGGAAAGCCTTTTTACTACTTTTTCTTCTTTATTGTTTCCTCTCTGCCTTCCCTTCCTTCTCTTCTTCCTGGTCATTACTTAAGAAAAAATCTTTTATTATTTTCCCCTTTTCACGGGGGAGGGAAGGGGATCTGGTCAAAGGAGGGGGGACGGGGAAGGGGGATGGAGGTGGGGTAGGGAGGAAGGGAGGGGGGCAGAGAAAGATGGATATAGGGTGAGCGGACTCCCTAATGCACATCACCCTTGCACAAATTCGTCAGATCGCTATTCCATTATTTAAGGAAATATTTCGATTATGAAAAATATGAAGCAAAAATCGCATACAATCACAAATCCTCACACACAAAAATAAATAGCAGCAACAAAGAAATAGACGGAGAGTAAGAGAAAGAGAGAGAGAGAGAGAGAGCAAAAGAGAGAGAGAGAGAGACAGAGAGAGAGAGAAAGAAAGAGAGAAAGTAGACAATAAACGAATCAAAGAAACCTAACACAATATTCATTCATCAATTTAATTAAATCAAATTCTAACCAACTTCGCACTTTATTTTTTGTTCCCTTTCCTTTTCTTTCTTCTCCCACACGAAAACTGTACCAACAATACAGAAAGAAAGAATACAGAAAATACGGACCAATCTTCCTCGCAGACGGAAATTACGTGACAAGAATAGACGCTCAAAAAAGAAATGCAATATACATTCCTAGGGTATTAAATGCATGGGCTGCCATTTTAGGAGGCGGATGGCCATCCATGGAAAGAGAGGATGGATGAATGGAAATTTTTGCAGATCACACCACATGCAAGAGGAGGATCACACGTACACACACACACACATACACGCACGCGCGCGCACATACACACACACACACACACACACACACACACACACACACACACACACACACACACACACACACACACACACACACAACACATATATATTATATATATATATATATATATTATTATATATATATATATATATATATTAGTGTGTGTGTGTATATATATATATTATATATTCTATAATATATATATATATATATATATATATATATTTATATATATAAATAAGTAGTGTGTGGGTGAATATATATATATATATATACATATATATATATATGTGTTGTGTGTGTGAATATATATATATATATCTTTATAATATATATATATATATATATATATATATATATATTTAGACATATATATACATATATATATATATATATATATATATATATATATACATATATATACATATATATAATATATATTATATATATATATCTATATATATATATATATATATATATATTTTATATATATATATATATATATATATGTACACTTTTACTTCTATTCATTCCTAAAGAAAACATATACAACATACCAAAGCTCAGTTTCTATAATCACGAAAACTTTCTTTTCAACACAAATTCAACTAATGATGCAGATTACGCTTCGCATAGCAGTTTCCGGGAAGAAGATGAATTAGATAATCACGGAGAGGAAATTGCCCAATTGGTTCAGTGGAGAATGAGACTGTTGCTAGGTGGCCCTTCATTCAGACCGGGAATTTCTGTAGATTGTGATTTTTCTTTGATTTTTTTTTTTTTTTTTTTGTCAAAATTTATATATATATATATTATATATTATATATATATATATAAATATATATTATATATATTACATAGTATATATTATATATATTATATACAATATGAATATATATATAAGATATATAGTTATATGTAAATAGTTAGTATATTTTTATATATAATTAATATATATGTATATATATATAGATATATATATATATATATATATATATTATATATAATATATGTATATATTATATATATATATATACATATATACATGTGTGTGTGAGTGTGTGTGTGAGTGTGTGTAATTGGATATATATATATATATGATATATATATATTTAATATATACCTAATATACTACGATATATATATATATATATAAATATGTGTGTGTGTTGTAGTGTGAGAATGTGTGTGTAGATGTGTAGTGTTGTGTCTGTTGTGCGTTGTATGATTGTATAATATATATATATACTATTATATATATATATAATAGATTGTATATATGTATATATATATATTATATTATAAATATATTTATATAAAATATATATATAAATATATATATATTATATATATATATAAATATATATATAAATATAGAGATTTAGAGATATAGGAGGAGAGAGATGAAGTGACGAGAGACGAAGAGAGGAGAGCAGAGAGGGGAGAGAGAGAGAGAGATGAGAGCGAGAGAGAGGCGTGAGAGAGGATTAGAGAAGAGAGAGAGAGAGAGAGAGAGAGAGAGATGTATGTATTTATGCATGTATATGTATATGTATATATATATATATATATATATATATATATATATATATATATATATATATATCTATATATATATATGTGTGTGTGTGTGTGTGTGTGTGTGTGTGTGTGTGTGTGTGTGTGTGTGTGTGTGTGTGTGTGTGTGTGTGTGTGTGTGTCTGTGTGTCCGGAAATGCTATGATCAGACATTCACTTAAAACACTTAAATGTATCATATCAGCGGTCACTGAAAATAGCCCTCACTGTGTCGCACATAAAATATTGTTATAATTAATCTTACTTGAACATACCAAAATTTAGCGTTATTAACTCCTTAAGCCAATAATGATCTAAATAAATTTCTAATAACTAAATTGCGTTGGTCGGATAGGTCAAGGAAAGGAAAGGAGGAATCACAGTGGCCCTGCCTTTCATTCCTTGTTTACTCTCTCTCTCTATCTATCTATCTATTCATCTATCTTCTCTCTCTATCTATCTATCAAATCTCTATTCTAAAACACTATCTATCCTCAACTATTCACCAACTATATTCTACTCCACATATATATTCTCAAATCTCACTCACTCACTCACTCTCTCTCCTCTCTCTCACTCTCTCTCTATCTTACTCTCTCACTCTTTCTCTTTCTTTCTCTCTCTCTCTCTCTCTCTCTCTCTCTCTCTCTCTCTCTCTCTCTTTCTCTATTTATCTATCTACTCTCTCTTTCTCTCTCTCACTCGCTCACTCACTCATTCACTCACTCACTCTCTCTCTCCTCTCTCGCTCTCTCTTTCTCTTTCTCTATCTATCTATCTTCTCTCTCTCTCTCTTTCACTCTCACTCTTACTATCTCAGCAGGAAGTCTTGTTTTGGACAATTGGTTTCCCACAATATTTGGGCTATATCGAGCAGCCGTGGCAGTGATACATATTCCCAAGCGTGCCTCTCTCTGCCTGCAGAAAGATCTCATTCCTTCCTTGGTTCCTCTCTCTGCCTGTAGAAAGATCTCATTCCTTCCTTGGTTCCTCTCTCTGCCTGCAGAAAGATGTCTCATTCCTTCCTTGGTTCCTCTCTCTGCCTGCAGAAAGATGTCTCATTCCTTCCTTGGTTCCTCTCTCTGCCTACAGAAAGATCTCATTCCTTCCTTGGTTCCTCTCTCTGCCTAAAGCAGAAGGAAGATCTCATTCCTTCCTTCGAGTTTCCTATCTCTGCCGCAGAGATGTCCTCATTCCTTTCCTTGGTTCCTCTCTCTGCCTACAGAAAGATGTCTCATTTCCGCTCCTTGGTTCCTCCCTCTCTGCCTACAAAGAAAGATGATCTCATTCCTTCCTTGGTTCCTCTTCTCTGCCTACAGAAAAGGGATGTCTCATTCTTCCTTGGCTTCCTCTCTCTGCCTAATAAGAAAGATGTTCATTCCTTCCTTGGTTCTCTATCTGTTCCTAAAGAAAGATGCCACATTCCTGCCTTGGTTCCTCTCTCTGACCCAAGAAAAGATTTGTTCGCTTCCTTGGTTACTCTCTCTGCCCTTACAGAAAGAGGTCTCATTCCTGTCCTTGGTTCCTCTCTCTGCCTGCAGAAAGATTGCTCATTTCCTTCCTTGGTTCCTCTCTCTGCCTGCAGAAAAGAAGTCTCATAGCCTTCCTTGGTTCCTCTCTCTGCCTAGGCAAAGATGACCATCATTCCTTCCTTGGTTCCTCTCTCTGCCTACAGAAAGATGTCTCATTCTTCCTTGCGTGTCGCTCTCTTGCCTGCAGAAATTTATGTCTTTCTGTGTCCTTCCTTGGGTGATTCTCTCTCTGCCTAAAGAAAGATGTCATCATTCCTTCCTTGGTTTCCTCTCTCTGCTGGCAGAAAGATGCCTCATTCCTTCCTTGTTGTTCCTCTTCTCTGCCTGCAGAAAGGATGATCTCATTCCTTCCTTGGTTCCTCTCTCTGCTTAAGAGACACGATGCCTCATTTCCTTCCTTGGTTCCTCTCACTCTGCCTGCAGAAAGATGTCTCATTCCTTCCTATTCGGTTCCACTCTCATGCCTGCAGGAAAGATGGCACATCATTCCTTCCTTGGTTCCTCTCTCTGCCTGCAGAAAGATGGGTTTCCCTTTTTTTTTTTTTTTTCCCACCAACCCGTATTCCTTCCTTGGTTCCTCTCTCTGGCCTGCAAAGAAAAGATGTCTCACTTCCTTCCTTGGTTCTCTCTCTGCTACAGAAAGAGAGGTCTCATTCCTTTCCTTGGTTCCTCTCTCTGCATGCAGAAAGATGATCTCATTCCTTCCTCTGGTTCCTCTCTCTGCCTGACAGAAAGATGTTTCTCATTCCTTCCGTGGTTCCTCTCTCTGCCTGCAGAAGGGATGAGACCTCTTTTCTCTTTAGGGCCAGGCAGAGAGAGGAAACCAAGGAAGGAATGTGGACCTCTTTCTGTAGGCAGAGAGAGGAACCAAGGAAGGAATGAGACATCTTCTGTAGGCAGAGACGAGGAACCACTGAAGGAATGAGACATTCTTCTTGCCGCGAGAGAGGAACCAAGATGGAATGAGACCTCTTTTGCAGGCAGAGAGAGGAACCAAGGAAGGGCAAAAAAAAGGATGTGAATCTTTCCTTTAGTCAGCGAGAGGAACCAAGGAAGGAATGAGACATCTTTCTTAGGGCAGAGAGAGAACAAGGATGGGTGAGACATCTTTCTTTAAGCAGAGAGAGGACCAAGGAAGGAAGGATACATCTTTCTGCAGGCAGAGGAGAAGAACTAGGAAGGAATGAGACAACTTTCCTTAGGCAGAGAGAGGATCCAAGGAAGAATGAAACATCTTTTCTTTAAGCAGATGTCAGAGGGAACAAGGAAGAAGGAGACCTTTATTTCCTTAGGCAGAGAGAGGTGAACCAAGGAGGAATGAGACATCTTTCTTTTAAGCAGTTGTGAAGAACCAAAAAGGAAGGAATGAGACATCTTTCTGCAGGTAGAGAGAGGAACAAGGAAGGAATGAAGACATCTTTCTGCAGGCAGAGGAGGAACCAAGGAAGGAATCGAGACCCATCTTTCTGCAGGAGAGAGAGGAACAAGGAAGGAGTGAGACTTCTTTCTGCAGGCAGAGAGAGGAACCAAGGAAGAAATGAGACATTTTCCTTAGGCTGAGAGAGGAACCAAGGAAGGAGTGAGACATCTTTCTTTAGGCAGAGAGAGGAACAAAGAAGGAATGAGACTCTTTCTGAGGCCAGAGAGAGGAACCAAGGAAGGAATGAGACCCTCTCTCTGCAGGCAGAGAGAGGAACCAAGGAAGGGATGAGACATCTTTCTTTAAGGCAGAGGAGAGGAACAAGGAAGGGAATGAGATCTTTCTGCAGGCAGGAGAGAGGAAACCAAAGGAAGGAATGAGACATTCTTTCTTAAGCAAGAGAGAGGAACCAAGGAAGACGTGAGACATCTTTCACTCCTTCCTTGAGGAACCAAGGAAGGAATGAGGACATCTTTTATGTATGCAGAGAGAGAGGAACAAAGGAAGGAGTGAGACATCTTTCTTTAGGCAGAGAGAGGAAGCAAGGAAGGATGAATGAGACATCTTTCTGCAGGAGAGAGAGGAACCAAGGAAGGAAATGAGACATCTTTCTGCAGGCAGAGAGAAGAACCAAGGAAGGAAAATTTGGGGGAGACTCTTTCTTGGGCAGAGAGGGAACCACGGAAGGAATGAGACATCTGTTCTGCAGGCAGAAGGGAACCAAGAGGAAGGAATGAGACATCTTTCCTTAAGGCAGAGAGAGGACCCAAGGAAGGAATGAGACATCTTTCTTTAAGGCAGAGAGAGGAACCAAGGAAAGGAATGAGACATCTTTCTTTAGGCCAGAGAGAGGGAACCAAGGAAGGAATGAGAATCTTTCTTTAAGAGAGAGGAGAACCAAGGAAGGGAATGAGACATCTTTTGAGGTAGAGAGAGGAACCAAGGAAGGAATGAGACATCTTTCTGCAGGCCGAGAGAGGAACCATGGAAGGAATGAGACATCTATCTGCGGCAGAGAGAGGAACCAAGGAAGGAGTGAGAATCTTGCTGCAGGCATGAGAGAGGAACCAGGGAAGGATGAGCATCTGTCCTTAGGCAGAGAGAGGAACAGGAAGGGTGAGACCATCTTTCTTTAAGCAGAGAGAAGGAAACCAAGGAAAGGAATGAGATCTTTCTGCCCACCCCGTTGGGCAGAGAGAGGAACCAAGGAAGGAATGAGACATCTTTCTTTAGTGAGCAGAGAGAGGAACCAAGGAAGGAATGAGACATCTTTCTGCAGGCAGAGAGACAGAGAGAGTGAACCAAGGAAGGAATGAGACATCTTTTATGCGGCAGAGAGAGGAACCAGGAAGGAATGAGACCTCGTTATGCAGGCAGAGAGAGGACCCAAGGAAGAAGAGACATCTTTTCTTTGGGCAGAGAGAGGAACCAGGAAGGAATGAGACATTTTCCTTAGGCAGAGAGAGAGAGGAACAAGGAAGGAGGTGAGACATCTTTCACTCCTTCCTTGAGGAACCAAGGAAGTGAATGCGACATCTTTCTGTAGGCAGAGCGAGGAACCAAAGGAAGGAATGAGACATCTTTCTTTGGGCAGAGGAGGAAAACCAAGGAGGAATGAGACATCTTTCTGCAGGCAGAGAGAGGACCAAGAAGAATAGAGACATCTTTCTGCAGGCAGAGAGAGGAACCAAGAAGGACTGAGACATCTTTCATGGGCGAGAGAGGAACAAGGAAAGGGATGACGACATCATTTCTGCAGGCAGAGAGAGGAACAAGGAAGGTATGAGAAGACTATCTTTTATAGGCCAGAGAGAGGAACCAAGGAGGAATGAGACATGTTTCTGCAGGCAGAGAGAGGAACAAGGAAGGAATGAGACATCTTTCTGCAGGCGAGAGAGAACAAGGAAAGGAATGAGGGACATCTTTCTGCCGGCAGAGAGAGGAAACCAAGGAGGAATGTTACATTCTTGCTGCAGGCAGCAGAGAGGAACCTAGGAAGGAAGGACTTTAAGCAGAAGAGGAGGAACCAAGGAATGGAGTGAGAGTGAGACTCTTTCAATCCTTTTCTGTAGCAGAGAGAGAACCAAGGAAGGAATGAGCACTCTTTCTGTAGGCAGGAGAGAGGAAACAAGGAAGGAATGAGGACATCTTTCTTTTATGGGGCAGAGCAGAGAGAGGAACCAAGGAAGAATGATGGACTCTTTCTGAGGCAGGCAGATGAGCGAGGAACCAAGGAAGGAATGAGACCTCTTTCTGCAGGCAGAGAGAGGAACCAAGGAAGGAATGAGACCTCTTTCTTTAGGCAGAGAGAGGAACCAAGGAAGGAGTGAGACATCTTTCTGCAGGCAGAGAGAGGAACCAAGGAAGGAATGAGACCTCTTTCTTTAGGCAGAGAGAGGAACCAAGGAAGGAATGAGACATCTTTCTTTAGGCAGAGAGAGGAACCAAGGAAGGAATGAGATCTTTCTGCAGGCAGAGAGAGGAACCAAGGAAGGAATGAGACATCTTTCTGCAGGCAGAGAGAGGAACCAAGGAAGGAATGAGACATCTTTCTGCAGGCAGAGAGAGGAACCAAGGAAGGAATGAGACATCTTTCTTTAGGCAGAGAGAGGAACCAAGGAAGGAATGAGACCTCTTTCTTTAGGCAGAGAGAGGAACCAAGGAAGGAATGAGACCTCTTTCTTTAGGCAGAGAGAGGAACCAAGGAAGGAATGAGACATCTTTCTGCAGGCAGAGAGAGGAACCAAGGAAGGAGTGAGACCTCTTTCACTCAATCAGAGAGGAACCAAGGAAGGAATGAGACATCTTTCTGTAGGCAGAGAGAGGAACCAAGGAAGGAATGAGACATCTTTCTTTAGGCAGAGAGAGGAACCAAGGAAGGAATGAGACATCTTTCTGCAGGCAGAGAGAGGAACCAAGGAAGGAATGAGACATCTTTCTGCAGGCAGAGAGAGGAACCAAGGAAGGAATGAGACATCTTTCTTTAGGCAGAGAGAGGAACCAAGGAAGGAATGAGACATCTTTCTGCAGGCAGAGAGAGGAACCAAGGAAGGAATGAGACATCTTTCTTTAGGCAGAGAGAGGAACCAAGGAAGGAATGAGACATCTTTCTGCAGGCAGAGAGAGGAACCAAGGAAGGAATGAGACATCTTTCTGCAGGCAGAGAGAGGAACCAAGGAAGGAATGAGACATCTTTCTGCAGGCAGAGAGAGGAACCAAGGAAGGAATGAGACATCTTTCTGCAGGCAGAGAGAGGAACCAAGGAAGGAATGAGACATCTTTCTGCAGGCAGAGAGAGGAACCAAGGAAGGAATGAGACCTCTTTCTGCAGGCAGAGAGAGGAACCAAGGAAGGAATGAGACATCTTTCTTTAGGCAGAGAGAGGAACCAAGGAAGGAATGAGACATCTTTCTTTAGGCAGAGAGAGGAACCAAGGAAGGAGTGAGACATCTTTCACTCCTTCCTTGAGGAACCAAGGAAGGAATGAGACATCTTTCTGTAGGCAGAGAGAGGAACCAAGGAAGGAATGAGACATCTTTCTTTAGGCAGAGAGAGGAACCAAGGAAGGAATGAGACATCTTTCTGCAGGCAGAGAGAGGAACCAAGGAAGGAATGAGACATCTTTCTGCAGGCAGAGAGAGGAACCAAGGAAGGAATGAGACATCTTTCTTTAGGCAGAGAGAGGAACCAAGGAAGGAATGAGACATCTTTCTGCAGGCAGAGAGAGGAACCAAGGAAGGAATGAGACATCTTTCTTTAGGCAGAGAGAGGAACCAAGGAAGGAATGAGACATCTTTCTGCAGGCAGAGAGAGGAACCAAGGAAGGAATGAGACATCTTTCTGCAGGCAGAGAGAGGAACCAAGGAAGGAATGAGACATCTTTCTGCAGGCAGAGAGAGGAACCAAGGAAGGAATGAGACATCTTTCTGCAGGCAGAGAGAGGAACCAAGGAAGGAATGAGACATCTTTCTGTAGGCAGAGAGAGGAACCAAGGAAGGAATGAGACCTCTTTCTGCAGGCAGAGAGAGGAACCAAGGAAGGAATGAGACATCTTTCTGCAGGCAGAGAGAGGAACCAAGGAAGGAATGAGATCTTTCTGCAGGCAGAGAGAGGAACCAAGGAAGGAATGAGACATCTTTCTGCAGGCAGAGAGAGGAACCAAGGAAGGAATGAGACATCTTTCTTTAGGCAGAGAGAGGAACCAAGGAAGGAGTGAGACATCTTTCTTTAGGCAGAGAGAGGAACCAAGGAAGGAGTGAGACATCTTTCTTTAGGCAGAGAGAGGAACCAAGGAAGGAATGAGACATCTTTCTGTAGGCAGAGAGAGGAACCAAGGAAGGAATGAGACCTCTTTCTGTAGGCAGAGAGAGGAACCAAGGAAGGAATGAGACCTCTTTCTTTAGGCAGAGAGAGGAACCAAGGAAGGAATGAGACATCTTTCTTTAAGCAGAGAGAGGAACCAAGGAAGGAATGAGACATCTTTCTGCAGGCAGAGAGAGGAACCAAGGAAGGAATGAGATCTTTCTGCAGGCAGAGAGAGGAACCAAGGAAGGAATGAGACATCTTTCTGCAGGCAGAGAGAGGAACCAAGGAAGGAATGAGACATCTTTCTGTAGGCAGAGAGAGGAACCAAGGAAGGAATGAGACATCTTTCTACAGGCAGAGAGAGGAACCAACGAAGGAATGAGATCTTTCTGCAGGCAGAGATAGGAACCAAGGAAGGAATGAGATCTTTCTACAGGCAGAGAGAGGAACCAACGAAGGAATGAGACATCTTTCTTTGGGCAGAGAGAGGAACCAAGGAAGGAATGAGATCTTCCTACAGGCAGAGAGAGGAACCAACGAAGGAATGAGATCTTTCCTTAGGCAGAGAGAGGAACCAAGGAAGGAATGAGATCTTTCTGCAGGCAGAGAGAGGAACCAACGAAGATAACTTTCGCTC
>NW_028234429.1:17421094-17423594 GCF_977035675.1 Penaeus japonicus | reverse complement strand
ATATTTATTCATTAACACTTCTCTACTTCTATATTTATTCTACTTATTTTAATATAACCTTCTAGAATCATATACGTATACTTTTCCTTCCATTCTATTCACATTGATGTCTTAGCTAATGATTTATGATTGTTTGGAAGATGATGACAAGAATGATGACGATGATTGTAAAAGTAATGATAATAATAATTTTGATTTGGGTAATAATGAGAATGAGAATGATAACAAAAACGATGAAAACAATAATAATGATAAGACAACTAATAACAATAAAGATAATAATAATAATCATATTAGTATATATGGTAATAATAACATTATCATTATTATCAATATCATTATTATCGACATTATCATTCTTATTATTATCAGTATCATTATCATCAACATTACCATTATCGTCATCACTTATTGTTGCTGTTTTTTATCATTATAAGACGCATATATTATTAGTCATTCACCCTATAGCTAAAATAAACATGATAATGTCATTACCAATAATATCTGACAAAAAAAATTAGTAATAATTAAGAACATTGCATTTAACAAATCAAAAAAAAGCATAAATAAAGATTGCAAAATAAAGCAAATTTAAAGCTCGCAAAAAAAGGTGATGATTAAAAAATAAATAAAGGAAAAGCAATCAGTAACAAAGAGCAGATATTGTGTCTTCAAAAGCGTCTATACATAATCTAAAAGTCCTCTAAAGACGCCCCCCCCCCCCCCCCGAAAAAAAGTCTTTAATAGGGTTCGTGTACTTTAGGTAATCATGTAAGTAAGCCTGCATTATTCATGACTCGATGCGTTACATAAAGTTGAAGACTAGTAAGAAAGTGTGTTTAGGAATATTAAACAGGAGAGTACGGGGTTTGATCACTTCATGTCAATTATAAGATGAAAGATATGCGCGGAAAATATGAAGAATTATTACCCTTATCGTTATTATTTAAGTATTATTAAGTATTTTCTTTGCAAAGAATCTGTATCGGTTTGTAAAGTGAAAACCATTAACTTCTAATGATTTCCTTGATTTATCGTGAGGTTGACCTTACTGATGTTAAATGGACATTAAGATTTAGAATAATGATAATAATAATAATCATGGTAGTTACTTCTCTGGCAGCGTTTAGCAAACATCAAAGAAGATCATTGCTAAACACTTACAGAATTGTTATTTCAATATTAAAATCAACTCCGAAGTCCATTTCATACTCAATAACGTGAGTGAAATTAAAGAGAGATCTAAAAATGGAATTGAACAGCCTGTATTACACACCCCAAAGAATTAATATGATTTACTAATTAAATGTTTTGTGCTTTCAGTTCGGTAATTCTTTGAAATTTGTATTCATCTAAGATTACAAACCTGAATCCTTTATTCCATGTATTACAGCAAAAACGCATTGATACAGTAATGCCCGTGATCTGAATGTTACGGCATTAATAAGGGTAATATCAATGAAAATCCATACAGTCTGCATTTGGTATTCGTTAGCCTAGATTTTAGTATGCATTTTGTATGGTTTTATTAAGGAAATAGTTAGGCGAGAGCGCATTTGACTAAAGCAGAAATGGGCTAAACAAAATTGCAAGAATGTGTATGTATATATATATATATATATATATACCTATATACTATATATTATATGTATAATACTATATTTATATATATATATGTAAATGTATATATATGTATATATATAAATCTCTCTCTCCTTCTCTCTCTCTCTCTCTCTCTCTCTCTTTTATATTATATATATCTATTTTTATATTATATATATATTATATATATATATATATTTATAATATATATATGTGTTGTGTGTGTGGGCCTGTGTGTGTTTGTGTGTGCGTGGGTGTCGTGTGCTGTGTGTGTGTGTGTGTGTTGTGTGTGTATGTGTGTAAATGTGTGTGTGATATATATATATATATATTTCTTTTTCTATATATATATATATATTTATTAATATATATATATTTAGACTATATGTGTGTGTGTGTTGTTTTTGTGTGTGTTTTTTGTGTGTGTGTGTTGTGTGTGTGTGTGATGTGTGCTGTGTGTAAATGTAGTATACATTTTCCACTATATATGTATATAATATATATATAATATATATTATTTATATTTTTTTATTTATATTTGTATGTATACATACATTCATCATTTTTACCTATATTTATATATATTATATATTTTTTTATATATAATTTATATGTTTGTGTGTGTGTGTGTGTGGTGGTGGGTGTGTTGTGTGTGTGGTGTGTGTGTGTGTGCTGTGTAGTGTGTAATTATATATACGTACTATATTTATTATATATATATATATATATATATAACTATATAAATATATTTATTATATATATTTAGATATATGTTTATGTATGTACATATATATATATATATATATATATATATATTATATTTATATTACATATAATATATATATATATATATTATATAATTTAATATAATTTTTATATAAAAATATATTATATATAT
>NW_028234429.1:17396094-17398594 GCF_977035675.1 Penaeus japonicus | reverse complement strand
AATACCACAGGATAAAGAAAGAAATATACAACCAAAACTAAAAAAGAAAGAAAAAAAAATTGAGATGGATCTTCTGTAAATAAGTACAGACTGTGTTTCCATGACTACGTCCCGACCACGTGTGAATAAAGATACTATCTACTGACGTAACACGTAAATAGCTCGGCATGAATGCCTAGGGAAATCGGCTAAAGGCAGCGACCAGTCAAGCTAGTTTAACATCAGGATCCGGCTTGCTATAAAGAGGGGGTCTATATCCCCCGTTATTTCGTGCAGCTGTGTCTTACTATGTCCTTTTTTTAATATAGGTTTTATAATTTCTGCATTAACAGTTATCACTATTCTTACTACCTTTGTGTAATTTGTTAGTAGGAACTACAACAGATAGTGTATGTGTATGTATGTGAATGTGAATTATAGTGATATACATTTTACACGATATGAGGTGCAATTTGACAGTGGACGAACAGGCTAACATACTGTACTTATAGTATTATGGCACAAACTGTTAATAGATTTTTTTTTTTTTTTTTTTTTTGTTTTTTTTTTTTTTTAGTGCAGAAGTGCAATTCGTGCAGGAAGATAATAGATAAGATTGAAAAAATATTCTAATGTTGTGCATTCATAATTCCTACTTCTTCAGTATAGATGTTAATATTTACTAATTATTAATTCAGTAAGCATATTCTAGTACGTAGAATCTAAGTCTAATTCGATTGTTTTTTTTTTTTTTTGTTCGTGATACTAATTTCATCGTGTAACAATATGCTGGTAGAGTGCCTCATATAACATCTGGGGTGGTTTATCATCGTCTCTATCATTGGAATTTCTATTGCTAATGATATCATTATCATGAGTATTGCTATCCATATCACAATGTTATTGTATTATTGTCAATATCAATAATACTGACATTAATTCACATCACAAATATCATAACGAATCCCTTATATGGATGGTCATATTACCTGGTATCACTATCATAAGTATGGTTAGTCTTATTATTGTTATCAATATTGTTTGCACTTTCTTATATAATCTCCCCCGATTAGTGTTGTTGTTTTCTTAATAAAAGGTTTAATTGCAGGAACAGAATAAGATCTGAAGCCAAATCACACCACATACTCACAAACAAATAACCATAACCACAAACACACATATACACACAATAACACAAACACACACATACACACAATAACACAAACACACACATACACACAATAACACAAACACACACATACACACAATAACACAAACACACACATACACACACACAAACACGCAATAACACACACACAAACATATCTAAACATCCCTCAAACATCCACACATTTCCCACATACCACGAGCACTTTTACCATGACATCGCAACCTCACATAATGAAGCGCCGTGTTAGCTGAACCTAACCAGCAACATCTGCCGTTTAGACGTGTTGCTCAGACCTTCTTGACATTCAGCTTTAATGGCCTCAATGGGGTCTGAAACGATGGGCCAACCTATTCCGTGTTGGCTTTTCTCCTTGATGTAGAGCTGGCTTTGGGTTTCTCCGGTTTCACCTTTGCTTTCGTTTATTTATTGGAGTATGGAGTTAATTATCTAGTTATTATTATGGATTGGGGATTCTTGTGTGGGTGTTTGTTGTTTTTGTTGTTTTAAGCTTGGATTGTTGTTATTGTTGTTTTTTTCGGATGTCGTTTGTTCTTATTTTTATTTTATTGTGTATATCTTTATCAGTACCAACTTATCATTTTTGTATCCCCTTTGACACGAGAGTATCAATATCAAAAATCTTATGTATATGTATATATAATATATTATAATATATAATAATATAATATATATACTACATAGAATAATAATATATTTAAATAATATGATGTATGTATGTATATGTAATATACAACACTGTGTGTGTGGAGTGTTGTAGTGTTGTTTATGTATGTAATTATGTATGTTTATATATCTATATCTATATGAATATACATGCATAAATGCATGTATATGTATATATGTATACAAATTTTCATTTCAATACCTTATATGCTTAAAATATAGCCACAAAAGGAATAATACGCGAGTATTATAATCACTCATTTCTATTAATGTATATACTTTTATATGCTATCGGGTTGTATATATTTCATATCCTTTTGGCACACACAAACACACACACACACACACACATACACACACATGTATGTAAATATAATATTATATATATATATATATATATATATATATATATATATATATATATATATTATATAATGATTGTATATACAATCAGGTCCTAACTTAATATGCCCATAAATCTGTATAGAGGAATACAAAGCACATTTACATTAGACCTACATACACAATACACACAAACATAATCACACCGCCACTAAAACAAAATAAGATCTAAACTTTACCATATCCAAGTCACCATAAAAAAGGAATAAAAAACACAAACAAAATAAAATAAAGACGAAAGATAATAAAAGACATGCACAATAG
>NW_028234429.1:17372881-17375381 GCF_977035675.1 Penaeus japonicus | reverse complement strand
CTAAGTGTGTGTGTGTGTGTGTTTGGGTTTGTTTGTGTGTGTGTGTGTGTGAGTGTGTGTGTGTGTGTGCGTGTGTATGTGTATGTGTGTGCGTGTCTACATATACACACAAAATAGTAAAATACCATAAATTGAAAGCTTGACCTGATCATAATTTTGACCAAGTCAAGATCTTTTCCAGCCCAAAAAAGGGTGGGGGGGGGGCATGTAGTATGTATGATTAGTAAATAATGAGTAATTAATTTCGACAATTAACAATACCAAGATATAAAGAATGGTAACAAAGCTACATATATAATCCCTTTAAATAGATATATAATAAGTGTAAAATAATGACAATATCATAAATCCTCATCATCGCCGTCATCCTGACAAAAAAAAAAAAAAAAAAAAAAAAAAAAACATTGCTAAATAACAAGACACCATTAACGCGTACCCTTTCCAGTGACGGTTATTCTGATACTGTTATTGCATATAGAGGTTTACTTAAAGCACTAGAGGAAGGCACGTTCATTCTTACAACATATGCAAGCAAAAGTTGCATTGCGCGGATTTAGCCAGACGGAACGCAGGTAGTTTATATCATATTTATTATAAAGGAAAGATGAGCACAACAGAAAGCCGTTAATCTGATACAAACAAGGAAGCTCTGTCAGTTGTTTTAGCCTGTCGGAATTTTGCTAACTATATGAAGAGGGAAAGAAGTTAATGATATATATATATAGGCCATTTTCCTTTAGTAAGTGTATTAATGGATACTTGAGATGAGGGAGTTTAATTTTGAAATCAATTAAATGAAAACAAGAAAGGAAAATGTAAATACGGATCAGTTGTTATGACTAGTTTGGAATACCTTTATGAAATGTAACCAATTTCTTACGTCTCTCATGGGAAGATTTTAGTAAATACCAAAGGGAACAGCATAAAAGAGTAATGGAATATCTTGAAGGTGGCTCTGTCACCTAATTCGAAATATCCAAGATTTTAAGATGAAAGATGGATTGCTGTTTTACAAGATAAGGGCATAAATTTCTCAGCCTGTGCCAGATGAGATAAATATCAATAGGGCAGAAGATGTTTTTTTTTTCTGGGAGAACTTATATATATATGCACTCACACCGACCATACATACACATACACATGTATTTAATATATATATATATATATATATATATATATATATATATATATATAATATATTATATATATATATATATATATATATATATATATATATATATGCATATACATACACACATATGTGTGTGTGTGTCTGTGTGTTTGTGTGTGTGTGTGTGTGTTTGAATATTTATACATACATACATCATTTTTTTTTTTTAAGAATAACGAATAAGTAGAAGCATGAGGGAGGAATGGGACAAGCTTACTTGTGCCCCTATTACGAGTCTAAGGTAGATGCTCTCTAAGCCATTACTTACTGTGTGCTAGCACATTATACCCCCCCCCCCCCCCTCCCTTAAAATGATGCTGTGGTCAGACAGAAAAATACACACACACACACACACATAGACATATAAACAGATAAACACACACATACAAAGAGAGATAACCCCCCCCCCCTCACACACACACACACAAAGACATAGATAAATGGATAGAGATAGAAAGAGAAAGAGAGAGAGAGAGAGAGAGAGAGAGAGAGAGAGAGAGAGAGAGAGAGAGAGAGAGAGAGAGAGAGAGAGAGAGAGAGAATAAATGTCACAGGCAAAAGTATGAAGAGAAATAATCAAAAGGGACTGATCAAAGTGCTTCAGAATTGCAACCTTTGCAACCGGAATGCAACAAAAGACAAATTAGAGGTTTCATTTCCACTTAATCATCGGCTCCGAACTAAGCAATTGCTTATGCTCAGGATGCCATGGTCCCTGCTGGATTATTTCGATTCTATAAATAACTAGAGATTTCCGGGGGATTATAGAAGGGGTATAGAGAGAGAAAAAAGGGGGGGGGGTAGACAGAGAAAGAGAGAGAAAAGGGAGTGAGAAGGAGAGAAGAAGAGAAAGAGGGAGAGCGAGAGTGGGGCGCAGAAAGAGATAAAGTAAAAAAAAAATAATAATAATAAAAACGAGAGAGAGAGAGAGAGAGCAAGAGCGAGAGAGAAGGAGGGGGTATAGAATGAAAGATAAAGTGAGGACTGAGAGAGAGAGAGAGAGAGAGAGAGAGAGAGAGAGAGAGAGAGAGAGAGAGAGAGAGAGAGAGAAAAGGGGGTGGGGGGATTATATCACCAATTTATCAAGAGATGCCGGAACTAAGTTTGCTCTATTGCGTAAAGAAATACAGAGGATATTTCAAGAAAATTCAACATTAGATTCTACATGCATTAATTTCTTCTCTTACTTTATAATGCCACTAGTAATGTTGAAATTCACCTGCAATTGCATGTAATTCAATCCAATATGAGGAGGTTTTCATATACATGTTCTCCTTGTATAAAGTGTCGTGAACTGTTCACATCCTCTTGTCCCTTCTCATTCCCTTT
>NW_028234429.1:17350381-17352881 GCF_977035675.1 Penaeus japonicus | reverse complement strand
TATATATATTTACATTATGTGTGTTGTTGGTGGGGCTGTGTGTGTGTGTGTGTGTATGTGTGCGTGTATTTGTATACACACACACACACACACACACACACACACACACTTACACCTACATTTTTATCATCCTCTCGTTGCTATCTCAATTTTCTACAAAATAATATCTACTGCAACTTTATTAAAGGTTGCTGGTCACTGATTTCGAATAAAGGAAAATTGTCTCTTCAATATCCACAACGAGGCTGGCCTATTCAGTTCCCTCTCTTCATTTTTTCACGAGTCATCTCGTGAATATGAATCCTTGAGGTCAAGTCTCTCCCTTTTGATGATTTATTAACAAAGCGTTTTTTATTGGAAAATCTAGCCCCGATAGAGTGTGTGTGTGTATGTGTGTGTGTGTGTGTGTGTGTGTGTGTGTGTGTGTGTGTGTGTGTGTGTGTGTGTGTGTGTGTGTGTGTGTGTGTGTGTGTGTGTGTGAGAGAGAGAGAGAGAGAGAGACTGACTAACTGATTAAATGGCTGACCGACTAATTAACAGACAGACAGATAGACAGGTTGACAGGTAGAACGAGATAGAGAAAAAGAGAGGGTGAGAGAGAGAGAGGGGAGGGGGGGGGGGTTCAAAGAGAGAGTGAGAGAGAGAGAGGCAAAGAGAAAGAGAGAGAGATCGCGATAGATATGTATATTTACAGTAAAAAAAACAAACTATATTATGATAATAAGCCACCAATTAATCAGTTGAGTGAAATAAGGAAGGAATTCCTGTATTCTGACCAATGATAATAACTTGGATTACATTACAACCGTCCTTTGATAATTATTCAATTAATTGTAAATCTCCTATTTATCCTTCCCTAATTGATAGGATTTGTCACTTCAGTTTATCATTTCACTATAGGGAAAGGATTGGTAAATTATGCAGGGAAAAATAATTGAGATGATGAAGATTTTGGCTTTAAAGTTGTCTAATCAATTTTTGCTCTTTCTAATTTGTCATGTAGTCGAGTCAAGTATATAAACAGTATATATAAGACTATTTATATATATAGGTGATATATTAGTACGTATCATAATATATTGATATATATATTATAGTATATTAATACTTAAAAAAAACCTTGTGTGTAGTGTGGGTGGGTGCTGTGTGTGGGTGTGTGTGTGTGTGTACATACAATATCTAAAATATCTCTAAATATAAAAAACAATATATATCTAAATAAATGTATATATAACACACTAAAACTCAATAAAAACACTCTCTATATCAAAATGGGGTGTGTGTGTGTGATGTGTGTGTGTGTGTGTGTGTGTCATGATGTGTGTGTGTGTGTGTACACCACACACACATACCCACACACACACCACACGCGACACACACACACACACACATACACACACACACGCACACACACCATAGTAATAAATATATTGAGTATGAAGGAATATATAGCGATATATATATTTATATAATCTATATATATATATATAGTAGCAACACACACCACACACACACACACACATTACACACACACATACACACACACACACACACACACACACACACACACACACACACACACATTACACACACACACATACATTACACAAACACACAGACACACAGACACACACACACACACACACACACACACACACACACACACATATATATATATTGTAAATATATATATATATATATAGTATATATATTATATATATATAGTTGTTATATGTATATATATAGATATATATATATATATATCACAACTCAAAAACTAACTCAGCCAGCTAGAGCGTGGTTGGAGAGGAAAGGAGAAGGAGAAAAGGACGTAGGGAAGGAGGGAGGGAGGGATAGCGAGAAAGCGAGATAGCAGGAGAGAAAGAGCAAGAGAAAGAGAGAGAGAGAGAGAGAGAGAGAGAGAGAGAGAGAGAGAGAGAGAGAGAGAGGGCGAGGTGGAGAGAGAGAGAGAGAGACTGGGGTCTTGAGGAGCTAGAGTGTTGAGAGAGGCATGTGAATTTAAAGTGGGTGGAAGGAGGAAGAGACCGAGAGAGGATGTGAAGAGAGGAGATGAGAGAGAGAGAGAGAGAGCGAGAGAGAGAGAGAGGGCACGTGATGAGAGAGATGAGAGTGGTGAAGATGGGAGACCGAGAGTTGGAGGGCACGAGCGGAGGAGGAGTGTGAGCTCGAGGAGTGGATGGAGCGAGACGTGTGAGAGAGAGAGAGAGAGAGAAACTTGAACTGAAACAATGAAGGAAGTGAAAGATATAAAGAGCAATCATAGAGCGTAAACCTCTGACAGCGCAGATAGACAGACAGATAGATAGATAGAGAGAGAGAGAGAAAGAAAAAAGAAAGACCAGACTATCACACACAGCCTAGTAATTAATATCAACACTAATACGGATGCAGAATCCAGTGCAAGTATCGTATAATGCCTGGATGATGATCAGGTTTCTCTTAATTAAGCAAGTGAGTAATCTTAGACGCCGTGTCTCCC
>NW_028234429.1:17315381-17322881 GCF_977035675.1 Penaeus japonicus | reverse complement strand
GGGTTACTGTTGCTGTGCGAGTTACTGTTACTGTGCGAGTTACTGTTACTGTGCGAGTTACTGTTGCTGCGCGGGTTACTGTTGCTGCGCGGGTTACTGTTGCTGCGCGGGTTACTGTTGCTGTGCGGGTTACTGTTACTGAGCGGGTTAATGTTTACTGTGCGGGATACTGTTTACTGTGTGTCGTCGGGTATTGTGCGTGAGTGTTATTTTCAGTGTTACTAGGCGTGAATGTGCTACCGTGTGTGTCATTATACGTACCTGTCAAAGTACGTACTGATATTAATACTGTGTGCATGTGCGTGAAATGGGTTACTGACATTGTTACATAGTGTGCGTAATATTCTCTGATGTTACCTCGCAATAGTGGTATTCTATGCAAGAATTTTGTCTCAATAAATGAAAACCGTAATTCATATTTTCTTTATCCTACTCACAAGTCAGCCAAGCAGGGAACAAAAAGATCACGGGTGGGAGAGTTCTTGGGGATCACTAAGATGCAGATCGGGGCTCTTATACCCAAGGGCATCACCAAATGAACTATAGACCTAAACTGAACTTTATCCCCCCTCAAATGGTAGCAGAGCGTGGTTCTCTCAAGTGCTGAACGTTGTGAGTTGGATATGGGAATGAACATGGAATCCGAAGAACACATCTTCGCGTTGCTGGGGTTCATATTAACTTTGCTAGCAATACTTCTTTCGTATTTCGTGTATAAGGAAGTGAAGGGACGTCATGGGAGGTGTGTTAGCCCGATCGAGAGAAACGCCGCGTTCATGGGAGGGACGCCGGACGCGTGCTCGAGCGGAATGGAACCTGGCAACGGGGAACGCAGCTCATGGGACAGGACATTAAATGCGATCGAGGATCTAGTCGCTAATCAGACTCGACAGTTTAAGAAACCACTAGTGATTAGAAGTGACCCAAAGGTAGATGTTTTCAATGGTAAGGGGATGGTAAAGAGCTGGATTAGGAAGGTAGAGCGTGTACTAGCACAGATGTCTGAAGATGAGGACGATAAAGTGAGGTTCGTGTTAAATCACATAGACGGGGCCGCAGCTGAACGACTGTATAACTGTAGACGTGAATGGTTATGTGTAAAGGATGTCTTTGATGAATTATTGAAAGTGTATGGTCAGAGTGTATCAGTATGGGAGTTATACGAACGAATGGCTGCCAGGAAACAAAAGGCTGATGAGACGGTATGGGAATTTCTGGACGCGTTGATAGGAGTTAATGATGAATTTCAGAACCAGGGAGATTGCCTTGATAAGAGGTTAATAGGAGAATGCATGGCTAGGAATATGTGTGAACCTTCACTAGGGATGAAAATGAAAAGAAGAATGGAAGATAGACTAGACGATTCTTTAGAGCAGTGGGTAGAATGGGTAGCTACAAAAGAGAGAGAATGGAAATGCTTCTCAGAACGTAAGAATACCATAGGAAGTGTTAGTGATAGGAGTATAGATGAGAATGATTGGAGAAAGAGTGAGACTGTAAATGATATACTTTGTTACCGGTGTGGTGAGATGGGACATATATCCCGGTGGTGTCCGAGAGCAAACGAGAAGTATGAGAGTGAGCGAAGCCGGCGTTACTACGAGCCTAAGGTGGGAAACTCAGAGGGCCCTGTGGGACAGCGATCCGCCACTCACAGGAGCCCAATACATCGGTAAACACAGATTTCGGCGGACGAAAGCGAAGGGCGTTTCGCGTAAATCGGGGAGATGACGATGTAAAGCTACATTCCGAATGTCCAACGATAGTAGTCAAAATAGAGGGCACTGAATTGGTCAGCTTATGTGACACAGGGTCAGAGGTTTCCCTTATAAGTAGGAGAGCGTATGAGGACTTGCGTAAAAGGAGAGGCATCAAGTTAAATCCGACTACGATGAAATTGAGATCTTTCGGAGGGCAAGTGTTGGCGAGTGAAGGGTATATTTCAGTAGACATAGAGGTTTCAGGGAGGAAAGTTAATGATGTTGGGTTATTAGTGTGTGATGAGGTTGGGGATGCATATGACTGCTTGTTAGGGATGAGTATCCTATCGCAGATAGAGGAAGTGTGGATTGAAATGTACAGAATGAGTAAATTGCAAAACAATGAGATTAAACGAGGCATCGATAAGCACGAGGGAATTGTAGATGGGTACGCGTTAACAAAGAAGTCCCAAATACCGATCATTCCTCCGAATAGCACGAGGCTAATACCAGTGTGGGTCCCGTCGCTCCGTCGCGTTAGGCTCCAAGAAGCGTTAATTGAGCCCCTCACAGGTCTCGATGAAGGATGGGTCCCTGAAGGGATAGTGGTGCTTCCCACCGTTATAACGATTCGAAACGGTAACGGGTATGCTCTCGTCGGGAACCTGTCAAAGAAGGCGTGCAAGTTGCGTCGTAAATGGAGGATTGGGAAAGTGTCAGAGGGGAAGGAAGTCGAAACGAAAGATGAAGGAAATATTAGAATAGTCAGACAGGATGAACCCTTACCAGTAAAAGTGTGCAAAGAAAATTTAAATGGATGCCAAAACGAACAATTGATAGGGTTGTTGGAGGAGTATAGGGACATCTTTGCAAGCGAACAAGCGCCGATAGGGAGAGCCACGGGCGTGCAACACGTGATACCATTAACCACCGACGCACCGATTCGGGTCCCGTACAGACGTACACCACCAAATCACATCGACGAAGTGAAAGATCACATAACGGAGCTGTTACAGCAGGGAATCGTGTCTCCGAGCTCTAGTCCGTACGCTGCAGCCATTGTGATGGTAAGGAAAAAGGACAAGAGTTTGCGGCTTTGCATAGACTATCGCAAATTAAATAAAGTCACCATACACGATGCGTTCCCGATCCCGCGCGTAGACGAGTCCGTGGAAGCGCTCGCCGGGGCCAAGTACTTCTCGACGTTTGACCTCGCGGCGGGTATTACCAGATCGACGTTCACCCGCGTGACCGACATAAGACCGCCTTCAGTACGCCCTTCGGGCACTTTGAGTTTAACCGATTACCAATGGGCCTTTCTAACAGCCAAAGTACGTTTCAAAGGTACATGGAGCGGATTTTGGGTGACAAAATATTCTCGACTTTAATTGTGTACCTAGACGACGTATTGGTATTCAGCAACACTATTGAAGAGCATTTTGGAAGGCTTCGGGAGTTATTTAACCGAATGAGGGAGTACGGTTTAAAATTTAAGGCCAAGAAATGTACAGTGTGCGCGACGAAAGTGAAATACTTGGGCTTTCAGGTGTCAGCGGCAGGGATCAGCACAGACCCTGACAAGATAAAAGCGGTAATTGACTGGCCGACACCCACGACCGTTAAAGATGTGCGCGCGTTCATCGGTTTCTGTTCTTTCTACCGTAAATTTTGTAAACATTTTGCGCAAATAGCTGCGCCATTGCATGCGTTGATGTCAGGAGATTCGCGTCGCATAATAAAGAACGAATGGATCACCGAATGCGATGAATCTTTTAATAAACTAAAAGCACTACTGACGAGCACGCCTATTCTTAATTGCCCGGATTTTGAAAAAGAGTTCGTGTTAGAGACCGACGCGAGTTTCCAGGGTCTGGGAGCAGTATTGTCTCAGAGGGATGAGAATGGGAAGCTGCATCCGATTTGCTATGCGAGTCGAGGGCTGCGCCGTTCCGAGAAGAATATGGCAAACTATAGCTCTCGGAAACTAGAACTGTTAGCGTTGAAATGGGCGATCGTAGACAAATTTCATCAATACCTGGCCGGTAAACACTTCACTGTCTTCACGGATAATTCACCACTGAGTCATTTAGAGACTGCGAAATTAGGAGCCGTAGAAAGCAGATGGTGCAGTGATCTGCAACAATTTGACTTCACTATTGAGTATAAAGCTGGGAAAGATAACACTGTGGCGGACGAATTATCTAGGTTACCTCGAAATGTGGAAGCGAGTGACAGTGACGAGGAGTATGGAGTGATGGCAGTAAATAAGGATAAAGACGGGGACGGATTGTGGTCTGAAGAAGAACTTAGAACAGAGCAGAGTAAAATGCCATGTTTCGAAAATATCGTAGCATTACTTAATGGTAAAATGAACGAAGATGAGAGGATAAAACAGTTAAATGATGAAGATTTCCGGAAATTGTATCGAGTGAGATGTAATTTAGTGGTAGAAAGGGGGATAGCGTACCACAAGACGAGCATTGGAGTTAATTCGTTCCTAATAAGACCTGTGCTACCGCCTAAACTACAATTAACTTTGATGGCTGCTTGTCACGACGAATTCGGTCACCAAGGTCGCAACCGTAGCCTTGACCTCGTAAGGAAGAGGGGGTTCTGGCCGGGAATGGCAGCGTCGGTCGCGGAATACGTCGCTAATTGCCATAAATGTAGAGTCGCGAAGGAAGAATCTCCGAAACCGCGCCCCTTCATGGGTAAGATCGCAGCGAGCCGACCATGGGAACTAATGGCGATGGACTTCACCCTCTTAGACAAACGTATGGGTGTAGAAAACGTGTTAGTGGTGACTGACATATTTACGCGATATAGCTTTGCGTTCCCTACTCGCGATCAAAAAGCCACCACGGTCGCGAAGCTGATTAAAGAACATGTTTTCGAAAGATTTGGACCGCCCGACAGACTATTATCCGATCAAGGAAAAAACTTCACTAGCGCTGTAATCCGTAATCTCTGTGCGCTATACGGGATCGAGAAAATAAGGACGAGTGCATATCACCCTCAGGGGAACGGCGTGTGCGAAAGATTTAACCGGACGCTACATGATCTGTTAGTAACGTTGGACGAAGCTGCAAAAAAGAAATGGCCTAATTACATATCCGGTCTCGTTGCAATTTATAATGCGACTCCCCACGCCGCCACGGGGCATTCTCCGTTCCATTTACTATTTGGTAGGGAGCCTAAGCTGCCGAGAGATACGAAGGATCTGGGCGACTCGGAAAATACGACGGACGAATGGCTGAGTGATCTGAAAGAAAGGCAAGAAAGGTTATGGGACGTAGCAAAGAAGATAGAAGGCAAAAGGAAAATGCAGTCTAGGAAAGTTCGCGACGAACGTGCAAAGTCAGTTCAATGGGATATCGGGCACGAAGTGCTGCTGCGGAACAATGTAAAGATAGGGCGATGCAAGATGCAAAACCAGTGGTACGATGAAAGGTGGGAAATAGTTGAAGTGCTGGACGGGAAAACGGGGTTATACAAAATCAGGCAAAGTGACGGGTATGGAACGGAAAGAGTTGAAAATAGGTTAAATCTAAAGAGTGCACCACTTTTGAGACCTTTCGGAATGAAAACGAAATGTAAAGAGGAAAGGGTTATGGACGAGACGCAATGCTCCCCACGGAAATTAAGAAATAAAGTAATTGGCTCGATAAAGAGAGATGATAAAACATGTATGATGGGTGTCGTGATATGACAATAAATAGGTGAGAGCAGGGTCTATCCTGAGTGAGGCTGGCGACCTCTACCTACTCTAGCTAATCCCTCCTTTTTCTTCTCCTACTTTACTTCTCTCATCGCTGTTTGTAAATAGGGAAGGTGAAAGCAGGGTTCTATCCTGAACGAGGGCTGGCGATCTCCACCTTACTTGAGCTAAATCTTTCTTTTCTCTTCTCCTTACAGTCTATCTCCTTCCTGCTAATAGAGATGTAAATAAGCTAGGGCTAACGTTAAGCTGGTAATGTTGTACTAAGTTAATCTAGGCTAAAATAGGTGATGGGTAACGGAAATAGGATACGAGTAATATGTTACGTAAGATGATAGAAAGGATTATGGGTAATAATACACATTTGGAAAGGTGGAATTCGTGGCTGAGGGTGATTATGGAATTCGTGGCTATGAGGGTGATTGTGGAATTCGTGGCTATGAGGGTGATTGTGGAATTCGTGGCTATGAGGGTGATTGTGGAATTCGTGGCTGAGGGTGATTGTGGAATTCGTGGCTATGAGGGTGATTGTGGAATTCGTGGCTATGAGGGTGATTGTGGAATTCGTGGCTATGAGGGTGATTGTGGAATTCGTGGCTATGAGGGTGATTGTGGAATTCGTGGCTATGAGGGTGATTGTGGAATTCGTGGCTGAGGGTGATTGTGGAATTCGTGGCTATGAGGGTGATTGTGGAATTCGTGGCTATGAGGGTGATTGTGGAATTCGTGGCTGAGGGTGATTGTGGAATTCGTGGCTATGAGGGTGATTGTGGAATTCGTGGCTATGAGGGTGATTGTGGAATTCGTGGCTATGAGGGTGATTGTGGAATTCGTGGCTATGAGGGTGATTGTGGAATTCGTGGCTATGAGGGTGATTGTGGAATTCGTGGCTATGAGGGTGATTGTGGAATTCGTGGCTATGAGGGTGATTGTGGAATTCGTGGCTATGAGGGTGATTGTGTGACTCGTGGCTATGAGAGTGATTGTATGACTCGTGGCTATGTGGATAATTGTGGAATTCGTGGCTATGAGGGTGATTGTGGAATTCGTGGCTATGAGGGTGATTGTGGAATTCGTGGGTATGTGGATGATTGTGGAATGCGTGACTACATGGGTATGTAGATAAATAGTTGAATGGGGATATAGGAGTACTTGGTGAAGTGGTATTGTATGAGAGATCATCTGCTGCTAAGAGAAGATACCTGAATCGTGTGCAATCGGATGACCATAGAAATAGATCAGTGACGAGAGCGACTACAGTTGTGATAGTCCCAATAAATAGGTGAGAAATGGTTAGAGACAGTAATGTAATAAATGAGATAATGCGCCAGTCCCCGCGTGTAATTAAGGTTGGCTATAGCATTATGTATTCGGTCCCCTCTTGTAAATAAGGTCGAATAATGGGAAAGATGCTCACTCCTTGAGTCGCGAGAATATAGGCGATGATCCTCGTCAGTACTGATCATGGTCAAGCGGAGTTTGTTAGTCAAAGGTGAGTGACGTAGCATGCGAGCGCTTACGCGTAGGTGGTCGGAATGAGCTGACGCCGTACATTCATTTGGAAGTGGTAGGCTGATTGCTGACGCCGAATGGATGTAGCGGGAGTGGTAGGTTCAATTTCCAGCGACCTTGAGCACGCGTGTATCTACTTTTTCAATGGCATTGAAAGATGTGTTCTACGGAGACGATGGGAGCTCAGAGTGGAGCTGAGCTGTAAATCTTGGATGGGAGGATTGTAAGGGGAGAAAATATGGAAGGGATGAAAGAAGTAAAATACAAGAATAAAGAATCAGAAGTGCAAATGAGGCGCGAATGTTGAATGAGCAAACGACCTAATGTCTCAAGTGCGAATCCGTGAATGTAAGTGAAATAGTCGGGCATGTATATTTATTGATATTTTATGTACACATTATACACACAGATATTGGACGTTTTGCACAGTGCGATGCAATAATAAAAACATGATCCGCGTGAAAGGAAAGTTGCCGCGCACCATTGCGCGAAATCAGGAGAATATTTGGTGGCAAATGAGTGGAGTGGCACCTCGTCGTAGGCCTGGGCATACCGCCTTCCAAGGTAGCA
>NW_028234429.1:17292881-17295381 GCF_977035675.1 Penaeus japonicus | reverse complement strand
AAGAAAAGGGGAGCTAGATTTTGTGAGAGAAGGAGAGGGAGGGGAGAAGAGAGAGAGAGAGAGAGAGAGAGAGAGAGAGAGAGAGAGAGAGAGAGAGAGAGAGAGAGAGAGAGAGAGAGAGAGAGAGAGAGAGAGAGAGAGAGAAAGAGAGAGAGAGAGATAGAAAGAGAGAGAGAAAGAGAAAGAGAGAGAGAAAGAGAACGAGAAAGAGAGAAAGAGAGAGAGAGAGAGAGAAAGAGAGAGAGAAAGAGAAAGAGAGAGAGAAAGAGAAAGAGAAAGAAAGAAAAAGAGAAAAAGAAAGAGAGATGATTTAAGCCTGGATATACGCATGTTTATGTCCATTATGAATGCATACGACAAACATTACGCATCAAAAGCCACCTACTAGACAACAAGGAATAAACACTCAGGGAAACGCCGTCAGTTAATCAAACCTAATTGAATTACCACGGCAAGTCTCGCGAAGTTAAAGCTCGCGAAATGAACAACCCTGCCCTACACAGCTCCGGAATATAAAACTCGACCTTCATCAGCGGGAGGAAATGCATCAAAACTACATTGCGTGGGCGGAGAAAGCTCATATCCTCCATTTGAACGTCATGAAAACATGTTGCCCTGCATATTTAACTCGGAGAAATGCACTTTATTGCGGGTAGGGATATGAGCTCATAAGCTACTTGTTCCATCCTCATCACAGCCAGTTTGCTAAGAATTAGCAGATTAGATAAGATTTGGCCCAAAACACACACACAGACACACACACACACACACACACACACACACACACACTCACACACACACACACAAACACACACACACACAAACACACACACACATACACACACACACAGACATACATACACACACACACACACAGACGCAGACACACACACACATACACACACACACAGACGCAGACACACACACACACACACATACATACAAACACACACACACATTCACACACGCACATGTATATATGTCTATAAGCATACGTGTGTACTTTACAATCTAGTCATCTCTACAATGCCACTCCTACCCACTCTCAAGTGACTCAAAATCTACTCATAATCTACCCTCATCTACCCTTAATCTGCCCTAAGCTTCTACTCTTCTGCCTATCCCAACATCTAGTTTATCCCCGATAAACATCAAAATCTAATCCGTTTCCCGCACTCAAAAAAGGATCAAAATTCCATCACAATTCGTAAGTAAACGTTTGTGTGATCCTTGTGACAATCACAGCTAATGATGACAAGTCAAACAATAAGATTAGACTAGTTACATAACTCCGGTCATTCCGTGTAGGTATGTATGATGAGGATGGAAATTATTATAATAATTGTCTTGTATCTATGGTGATGATAATAAATTTTATCAGATGTTGCGTCTGATGCTGTTTATGATGATGGTGGTGGTGATGGTGGTGGTGATGACGATGATGATGATGGTGTGATGGTGACGGTGATGATAATGATGATGATAGTGACAGTGATAATGATAATGATATGACGATGATGATGAATATAGTAATAGTAATAATAATGAGAATGATATATGTTGATATGCTATGCTTTGATATAGGTTGTATTAGACAACGCTCTGTTAACCTTATTCTATCACCATTATTCAATTCTACCTAAATCCTAACCCAAGAAAACAAAATCTAAGAAGTCAAAACACCCACCAAAGTCCTTTCCTTTCCGCGGCGTCCTAAAAGGTGCACTCACACATTTCCTTTGTCATTTCTCAATATTTCACCAGACGAAGTGAACGCAGAGTGCTTTAGTCACTAGTCTCCAGAGATCTCAGCTATTCTTAAAGAGAAAGAGAGGAGAGCCTTTAGCCTACGTTAAGAATTATGGGACGCAGAGCACATCGTTCTTTAGGGGGGGGGGGGGGCTTAGAGAGGCCGGGACAAAGGATTTCCTTTTTATACCTTTTTTTTTTTTCCTTGAATGAGTTTAATTGTTAACGTATTTTCCCCCCTTAAATGAGTTTAATTTTTAACGTATTATTATTGTATTGTTGTCATTATTGTTAAGAGTTTTGTCATTTATACTTATGTAATTACTCAATCAACTTACCTATGGCAATATATCAGTAACATTCCTTGATTAGCATATTTTATAGTAAATCTCATTGCTGTCACGTGGATATGATACTGGATTCTACTTGTGATGCATGGATCCCGTGGGATTAAAGGATACACCCCGTGTCCTGTGATCTTCATTTTAATCTTCTCTGTCTACAAGGGCCGATTAGTTATTCATTTTGACCGATAGGCGGCGTTCATAAGATGTACAATGCATTCACGACTTTCTAATTTGTTTGTGATAGGATCTTGAAATGACCCATAAAATTATGATATAAACTAATATACATACGTAATATTATATTGTATATTATTTTTGTATATTATCTTGAAGATAATAATGATGATCACCACTGCCAGTATTGATTTTATTGTTGTTTGTTGGTTTCTTGATTTTGTCAGCAG
>NW_028234429.1:17247881-17252881 GCF_977035675.1 Penaeus japonicus | reverse complement strand
GTGGTTGGTTGACTTTTCTAAATACTAATGCTCCAACTTCAATGTCCTTGTGGCGGGCCACTTTGTGTTGAAATGACAGTATTTTATCTCTGGAATTAGTCAAATGCTTCTTTGTGATCTGAAAGATGGACTTGTTTCTCTTTAGGAGATATTCAGCATAATTATCATTATATAAAGGAACTTGATTTTCATCAAAGAGGTCATAGGGTAGCCTTTTATCCATTCCATATAAAAGAAAATGTGGGGTATCACCTAAGGAAGAATGGAATGTACTATTAATACAAGACTGGATTGTCAATAGTGATTCATCCCATGTGTCCGATGTCGCATCAACAAGCGATCTCATTAATGAGAGGATGGAGGAGTTGAGCCTTTCTGTAATACCATTACTTTGTGGGCGGTAAGGGAGAATGTTAACACGAGTTACATTCATGATATCACATAACTTATCCATGACTTTGTTATGAAATTCAGTCCCGTTATCAGTTGAAAAATACATGGGGGCTGAATGTCTATGACAGAAGTCGTGAAAAGCATGTGCAACAACATTTGCTGTTTTGTTGGGCACGGGGACGAGTTCACAAAAACGAGTGAAGTTATCAATGAAAACTAAAATATAACGATTACCATTGCGAGAAGGCAGAAATCCTGACAGTGTGTCGCAAGAGACTTTCTGGAAAGGAAAGTCTGGAATGTCATATTTCAATGCAGGGGCTGGGTCATTGGTATTTCCTTTGTAATAAGGGCATTGCTTACAAGACTGAACATGCTTAGCAACTTTGCTAATAAGGTGTGGGAAGAAGAAGCGTTGCTGAGCTAAGTGAATTGCTTTATACTTACCACAGTGTGCAGCTTCTTTCGACTCATGGAAAAGAGGAAGGATTCGACCTTCAAGAGATTCAGGAATAACTACAAGTTTACGAGATGCCTTGAGCTTTCTTGTCCTATATCTAGACTTGTAGCAAAGTAGACCGTTAGCATCGAGGTAAAGTTGACTTACTCGAACATGTCTGCTAGGGGGAGGTCTTTCATTCCTTTCTAAAGCTTGAATTAAGGGGCCGTACAGATTATCATTACGTTGCGCTATCCGGATCTCGTCCTCCGTGGGGGGTCCATGGGAGGTACGGCTGGGGCAGCCAAGACGGGGCGGTAACAGAATGAATGGAGTCGGAACGGCGATCATTAACATGTGCAGACCGGATCTCGTCCTTCGAAGAATCCTCAACGGTAGGAGCGGCAGTATTTGCCAAGATCGGTGCAATGTCAGAGAATTTCACCTTGCGGGAGGCAAAGGTGGGCGAGGAGCTAGATTCAGGCAGGTTGTGAGCGTCAGAGAGAGGAGCGCGTGATAGCGCGTCGGCAACGACATTTTGTTTACCGGGTAGATAAACAATGGGACGTCAGACTCTGCAAGAATTTCAATTGCGCGGGCGCGTCGTCCATGAGGGTCCTTACCCTTAAATATGGACGTGAGGGGGGAATGATCAGTGTGCACTTCTATCTGATATCCCAAGATTAGCTCTCGAAAATGACGGAGGGCCCATGTGATACTGAGAAGTTCACGGTCCGTCGTGTGATAGCGTTTTTTTTTTTTCCGCTGAATTGAGGGCGCGACTTGCAAAAGCAATGGGCTGCGTTTTTCCAGAATGGCCATGTTTCTGGTGGAGTACTGCTCCGAGCCCGAGGTTTGAGGCATCAGTGGTGAGGACAAAAGGCAAACTGAAATCGGGGAAGGCTAAGAGTGGAGCCTTAATTAGTCGCGATTTAAGAGTTGAAAATGCGGCTTTTTCCTCGTCTGTCCACTGCCAAGTTGTATCCTTTTTAAGGAGATGGTTAAGCGGTGTCGCGATGGACCCGTAACCTTGAATGAACGGCCTGTAAAAACCTGAAAGGCCTAAAAATGATTTCAATTCCTTCTGGTTCTTAGGTGTTGGAAAGTCGGCAATGGCTTTAACTTTTGAATCATTAGGTGCAATACCGTTAGATGACAAGGTATGGCCTAAGAATTCTAACTTAGACTTGAAGAACTGACACTTGTTAGGTTGAATACATAATCCTGCAGTTGATAGCCTATTGAAAACCTGGCGCAATTTATTCTCGTGTTCAGAGAGGGAGGGTGAGCAAATTAAAATATCATCTAAATACACGAGGACCTGATCATTAATTAATCCTGATAGTACAAGTGACATTAATCTGCTAAATGTGAGAGGGGAATTGCGAAGGCCAAAAGGACATACTAAAAATTCAAAGTGTCCCATATGAGTCGAGAAAGCCGTATATGGCACGCTTTCAGGAGCCATAGGAACTTGCAGGAAGCCTTTAGCAAGGTCAATAGTTGAAAAAATCTTATTATTAGAGCCAATGTCTTGCAACAACAATCTAAGATTAGGAATTGGGAATGGTTCTGGCACTGTTACTTTATTCAACTTGCGATAGTCGACCACTGGGCGGAAAGTATTATCCTTCTTTGGAACAAGGAGGAGGGGAGAGGCCCAGGGTGAATTGCTTGGTTGAATAAGATTCATGTCCAACATTGTTTTAACTTCCTTTTCCAAGGCCTGTCGCTTCGAATGAGGGATCTTATAACTCGGTATGTACGAAGGCTTAGCATCAGGCTCGAGGGTAATGGAGTGTTGAAGCAATGTTGTTTTTCCGATAGGACGGTCTTTGGTTGGCAGTACGCTTGGGAATTCTTTAAATAAGGTATTCAAAATATCATATCCTTCATGAAAATCTAAATTTTGCTTTAGAACATGATCAGAGCTCTGCTCATCAGGGGAAGATGATGTTGCAGAAAAAACAGGGGAGGGAACAGGTAAATCAAATTCGCAGATAGGCAATTCTGTGAATTCATAAGATATTACAGGTACACCAGCGTTAATAGTCAATGGGGCCGGGGTAAGATTAAATACATGCACCTGACATCTATTATCAGTGATATTATACAAGGAAGGTAATGTTGCACAACCTTTTACTCGTATATTATCAGGTAATATCAAAGCAGTACCATTTGCCGAAGGACAAGAAACGTCTATCAGTAGATCATGAAATGCCGGGATAGTAGTGGTAGCACTAGCTATAAACTTAGGAGCATTATCATTAGCGGTCCAAGATTTTGCACAGTCGTCAACGTGTTTTGCGCGCGAAGGTTTGCGTGATGCGGGTGCGCGCGCCGCGAGAGGAGAGGGGAAGCGAGGGCGGGTGGGAGGGGTAGGGGGGTGGTGGGGAGGAGAGGATGGAAAGTGAGGTGTAGACATGGTGTGACTATGGTCATGTGTGACTTCATAGATTGTCATTGCGGGTGTGAATGGGTCGGCATGCGTCCATAGGCAAGAGGGAGTCCTTAATAGGTAATTCTGACCATTAAAAGTAATGCTATTACTCTGAGGATGGAGGGAAATACCTGTACGGTATAAGAAATCATGACCCAACAAGAGGTGTCCCGGAGTAAAATTAGATTCTACAACGACAAACTTGTGAGCAAAAATTTCATTACCAAGAGAAATGTTAAGGACTTTGCTGCCTAAAGCTGATACCTTATCTCCTGTTATCCCGCAAATGGTGGTTTGACTCGGTTGCAATTCTAATGATAATTTAAAATTCCGCAAGGTATTCAACGAGACCACAGAACAAGAAGATCCGGTGTCTAAGAAGAAATACGCAGGCTTGTCATTCAATATGGATGGAAGCAATGGCGGCTGAGTGATATCATTAGGGATGCAACTAGTCGAGACAATGTGGTGTGTTACCGGTATTGTGCTTGTAGTGTCGCCGTGTCTGGGTGTTTTTGGCTTTTCCCTAAAAAATGGCGGTTTGCTTGGCGTTGCTGGAGCAATTTGTATGTTTGATCCACCTGGTCAGGGAACGCCGAGCAGTGAGGCCAAGGGTGTGAGCGCGTGCCGTGGTAAGGACAGTACGGTGTCGAATAACATGAGTCGGCACCGTGACCTTTCGCACAACAATTAAAACACTGATCTCTGTCTGGTGCCCAATTCGTGACACAAGGTTGTTTACGTCTGGGTACATGAGATGAGTTAGATGACGGGGGAAAACGAGTCTTATGTCCCGTATTATATCTGTGAGGGGAGGATTGTCTTGAGTGTTGCGTTTTCGTGTCATGGTTGTGGAACCGCTGGTTAGGGTTGCGTTGTGGTTTGTCGTTTGGTTGTTTGTGTTTGTTTGTGTTACGCAAGGGTGTGTTGTCTTGTGTGGTCGTGTTTGCTTTAGTCGTGGGAACGCCTGCATTGACTGATACTGCGGGAGCCTTCTCTCTGATAGACTTGGCAAATTCGCCGGGTAACTTCAGTAAATCAGTATCTTCACAGGGTTCCCAAACTTGCTCTTGTACAGAAGTAGGTAAAGAAGCAACAAGGATAGATTTGACCATATACGTCATAGAGGAGACGTGATGGTCGTTAAACAAGGACTTTACGTGGGAGTCATGGTTGTGGGGAATACTCTTAACCCATTTTGAAATTTGAACCCGAAGCTGATTGATAAAGAATCGAATGTCTTCTTCGGACAAGGAAGCAGGCTTTAATTGAATAAGTCTCGCGAACTGAATATGGTGACTTACATCCAAGGATTTGAACGAAGATCTAAATATATCCTGGAAATAACTCCAACTGCGCAATTCGGATGGCAATGTTTTAAAGGCGTTAATCGCGTTACGTACTTTCGCTGAGGTAAGCTCTAAACGTGTTTCAGCCGCGTTTACGCATTTATTGCCGAAAGAGGGGTCATTTCTAGACATTCCACCTTGAATAATCATAGATTCAACATTTTCCAAGAAATCTTCAACCGGAATGGAGGAGCCATCAAATTTCTGTACGATATTGAACGTTTGGTGAGGTTGGAAAGTCATGTTGGAGAAGGGGGGGCGGGTGGGGGTCAGGTCAGAGGGCGGGACAGTGGTGGAATTAGCAGTTGAGATGATTGTGTGGGGGGTCAGAGATCGGGAAACGGGACGGGAGGGAGAATGGGAAGGGACAGTATCCAAC
>NW_028234429.1:17237881-17242881 GCF_977035675.1 Penaeus japonicus | reverse complement strand
ATTTTCATGAAGGATATGATATTTTGAATAACTTATTTAAAGAATTCCCAAGCGTACTGCCAACCAAGGACCGTCCTATCGGAAAAACAACATTGCTTCAACACTCCATTACCCTCGAGCCTGATGCTAAGCCTTCATACATACCCAGTTATAAGATCCCTCATTCGAAACGACAGGCCTTGGAAAAGGAAGTTAAAGCAATGTTAGACATGAATCTTATTCAACCAAGCAATTCACCCTGGGCCTCTCCCCTCCTCCTTGTTCCAAAGAAGGATAATACTTTCCGCCCAGTGGTCGACTATCGCAAGTTGAATAAAGTAACAGTGCCAGAACCATTCCCAATTCCTAATCTTAGATTGTTGTTGCAAGACATTGGCTCTAATAATAAGATTTTTTCAACTATTGACCTTGCTAAAGGCTTCCTGCAAGTTCCTATGGCTCCTGAAAGCGTGCCATATACGGCTTTCTCGACTCATATGGGACACTTTGAATTTTTAGTATGCCCTTTCGGCCTTCGCAATTCCCCTCTCACATTTAGCAGATTAATGTCACTTGTACTATCAGGATTAATTAATGATCAGGTCCTCGTGTATTTAGATATTTTAATTTGCTCACCCTCCCTCTCTGAACACGAGAAGAAATTGCGCCAGGTTTTCAATAGGCTATCAACTGCAGGACTATGTATTCAACCTAGCAAATGTCAGTTCTTCAAGTCTAAGTTAGAATTCTTAGGCCATACCTTGTCATCTAAAGGTATTGCACCTAATGATTCAAAAGTTAAAGCCATTGCCGACTTTCCAACACCTAAGAACCAGAAGGAATTGAAGTCATTTTTAGGCCTTTCAGGTTTTTACAGGCCGTTCATTCAAGGTTACGGGTTCATCGCGACGCCGCTTAACCATCTCCTTAAAAAGGATACTACTTGGCAGTGGACAGACGAGGAAAAAGCCGCATTTACAACTCTTAAATCGCGACTAATTAAGGCTCCACTCTTAGCCTTCCCCGATTTCAGTTTGCCTTTTGTCCTCACCACTGATGCCTCAAACCTCGGGCTCGGAGCAGTACTCCACCAGAAACATGGCCATTCTGGAAAGACACAGCCCATTGCTTTTGCAAGTCGCGCCCTCAATTCAGCGGAAAAACGCTATCACACGACGGACCGTGAACTTCTCAGTATCACATGGGCCCTCCGTCATTTTCGAGAGCTAATCTTGGGATATCGATAGAAGTGCACACTGATCATTCCCCCCTCACGTCCATATTTAAGGGTAGGGACCCTCATGGACGACGCGCCCGCGCAATTGAAATTCTTGCAGAGTTTGACGTCACCATTGTTTATTTACCCGGGAAACAAAATGTCGTTGCCGACGCGCTATCACGCGCTCCCCTCTCTGACGCTCACAACCTGCCTGAATCTAGCTCCTCGCCCACCTTTGCCTCCCGCAAGGTGAAATTCTCTGACATTGCACCGATCTTGGCAAATACTGCCGCTCCTACCGTTGAGGATCCTTCGGAGGACGAGATCCGGTCTGCACATGTTAATGATTGCCGTTCCGACCCCATTCATTCTGTTACCGCCCCGGTCTTGGCTGCCCCAGCCGTACCTCCCATGGACCCACCCACGGAGGACGAGATTCGGATAGCACAACGTAATGATAATCTGTACGGCCCCTTAATTCAAGCTTTAGAAAGGAATGAAAGACCTCCCCCTAGCAGACATGTTCGAGTAAGTCAACTTTACCTCGATGCTAACGGTCTACTTTGCTACAAGTCTAGATATAGGACAAGAAAGCTTAAGGCATCTCGTAAGCTTGTAGTTATTCCTGAATCCCTTGAAGGTCGAATCCTTCCTCTTTTCCATGAGTCGAAAGAAGCTGCACACTGTGGTAAGTATAAAGCAATTCACTTAGCTCAGCAACGCTTCTTCTTCCCACACCTTATTAGCAAAGTTGCTAAGCATGTTCAGTCTTGTAAGCAATGCCCTTATTACAAGGGAAACACCAATGACCCAGCCCCTGCATTGAAATATGACATTCCAGACTTTCCTTTCCAGAAAGTCTCTTGCGACACATTGTCAGGTTTTCTACCTTCTCGCAATGGTAATCGTTATATTTTAGTCTTCATTGATAACTTCACTCGTTTTTGTGAACTCGTCCCCGTGCCCAACAAAACAGCAAATGTTGTTGCACATGCTTTTCACGACTTCTGTCATAGACATTCAGCCCCCATGTATTTTTCAACTGATAACGGGACTGAATTTCATAACAAAGTCATGGATAAGCTATGTGATATCATGAATGTAACTCGTGTTAACATTCTCCCTTACCGCCCACAAAGTAATGGTATTACAGAAAGGCTCAATTCCTCCATCCTCTCATTAATGAGATCGCTCGTTGATGCGACATCGGACACATGGGATGAATCACTATTGACAATCCAGTCTTGTATTAATAGTACATTCCATTCTTCCTTAGGTGATACCCCACATTTTCTTTTATATGGAATGGATAAAAGACTACCCTATGACCTCTTTGATGAAAATCAAGTTCCTTCATATAATGATAATTATGCTGAATATCTCCTAAATAGAAACAAGTCCATCTTTCAGATCACAAAGAAGCATTTGACTAATTCCAGAGATAAAATACTGTCATTTCAACACAAAGTGGCCCGCCACAAGGACATTGAAGTTGGAGCATTAGTATTTAGAAAAGTCAACCAACCACTCAATATTAAGTCAAAGCTTGCTCCTAGATTTGAAGGTCCATTTAGAGTAATTAGTGTAAAGAACAACAAGGCCTACATTAAATGCATACAGTCAGGTGAACAATCTTGGTCTCATTTCGACGTCCTAAAGCTTGCTCACAAGTACTATTCTCCCCCGGCCGACGAACACTAATTGATTTTTATCTTCCAGACCTTACTCCTCTTGGGCTTATCATTCTTCGCATTGGCGTCTGCCGACCGCCATGCCCTACCCCCTAGGCTTCGCGCAGTACCAGGAGCCTTCGTTGAGGACCTAGGCTAGTCTTACCAGTAACAAACAATGTGGAGATCAAAATTTCGCTTCAGCCGATTGCTGATTTCTCCGGCCTGGCTACTTTATTAACTCAATAACCAACTCGTTGATTTCAGCAACAGCAGGCGAAGTGCTTCCCAGTCTCATTACTCCACATGACTTACGCCCTATTCTCCACAATATCTCCTCTACTAATGTTAAGCCTCTCTCTTTCCTCTAAGGCAACGAATTCAGTTCTACTCTACTCTAAAATCTTACCTCACAATTTCAGGTCTCTCTGTACTTATCCCACTCTCCCCTGAAACTACCTTCAAGGCTTATTTCATTCACCCATTCCCATACAAAACCAATAACACTTTTTTCACTTTAAACACACAACATTCACTCATCCTAAAATCCCTTCACGGCCAGTCTATTTCCTTCCCACCAGCAGATTTCTTAGATAACTGTGCAAAGACCACTCCTCGCACATTTGTTTGCACTTCATCGCCTCTGGCACTTGACACAAACATGCCATCTTGCTCCAGGGCGCTCATTACAAACCATAACATTATAGGTCAGTGCACATTCTCTGAAATCCGTGGTTCGGTTAGGCCGTTTCTTCTCTCATTTCCCGACATTACCCTATTATTTTACTTCAAGGCTACTACAACTACAGTTATGTGTAACAAGCATAACCCTGATGTTGTTCTACAAGGTACTTTTGTTCTTCCAGCCTCATGTGAACTGACTTCCTTATCCTTATTTATTCCAGCTACCCATACCTACACAAGGAAGATTGCAATGAATACCTCCTACCTGCAACCCATGTCGGTATCATTGCCATCCTATAACATTTCTCTTCCTAGTATAACCTTTCAACAGATGCCTACTTTGCAACAGCTTGATGCATTTACCCCGCTCAGCCCGTTCCACGCAACCTACGTTTATCCCGTATACGTTACCGTCGCCGGAATGTGTATGTTGCTAGTAACCCTGGGAGCGTGCTATTGCATCACCTACAGGCGAGTTGCATTGAAAAACAAGCAAGTAAAACATACCCATGATTCTGTTGCATATACCAGTTACCCTCATGCTATATAATATTCTAAGAAAAAAAAAAAAATCAAATCCAAAAAAAAAATATAAATAATAAGAATAATAATACAAAAAAATAAAGTAACATAAAAAAAAAAAACATTTTGATACAATATTCGATATATTACTAACTTATGTTTTTTCCTTGTTGCACGAATTATTTTCCTTCTCATATATCGAACTATGCCTTCTACCCTACGTCCCCACTTACCTCTCTAAAGCCATGTAAGGCGCCAGGTACTTGTACTTTTTTTTCAAGTTATGATATTGACGGATGCAGAAAAGTACACCTCCCAGGTGTGTTAAACCTGTAATTCCGAAGCTGATCTCGAGGCCTGCCATGCTGCAAATCCATGTAGTATTGTGCATTAATCAAGAATCTGCCGGATGTTGCTGTCTCTTCGTATACCACTCTTATAGAGTTCCCCTGATCAAGGAATTCTTATCCTCAGTTAAGTATAAAGCTTCCTACTTTATTTCTTACCAAATCGGGACGATTTGGGGTAGCATGGTAGAGCGATATGAAAGTATTTATATTTAACGGTTAACAGAGCATATGTCTGACCTGAGATACATGATCAAATTACAATACACAGATGTGACCTTCACAATTATCGGATTTCGTATATCCCCCAGGATCGGGCAAAGATTCGTTAAAGACAGCACCTGCAACTTTAGCCCTTCTGGATATTCTGGTCATCCCCCCATCATAGGAATATCACCCTCAAAGGCTGACCCGAGGGCGGACCTATGAATTATGATGAACCGAAGTCAGCCAATCAGGATATCGCGACCCAAGCTGACACTTGGAATAGCTACGCCTACTTTCCTGTAGACGGCTCATCGCCCCGCCTAGCGAGCCGTCCTGAGATATACTGACGATAGCGAAGTCACTCGAGGTCCT
>NW_028234429.1:17206579-17216579 GCF_977035675.1 Penaeus japonicus | reverse complement strand
GGCGACATAGGTAGGCATAAATAACATTTGACTGATTAAGCGACGTATTCGATTTGGTATACATTAATCTAATTAGCAACTTACTGCCTGTTTGCGAATAGGTACTTCCAGTATGAACCCAAGGTCAGGTAAGGTTAACAATGTATCATAGGAAATATTACATGTCCTCTTAAAAAAATAATAATTATAAATAAATAAAATAAAATAAAAAAACACGTTTCTGGCTTAAAGCGATTCACTTGTTACAGAGTACTGTAGAGTTAGCTACAAGAAATAATGATATTTAATAGGCTGGTGGGATCCCTCAGGATTTCAGTTTGCCTTGTGTTTGTTCGTTCTTGTTTATTCCATTCCCGTAACTTTTTACGATATAGGTTATAACTCCTGGAAACAGAACCAATGTTTTATGTGTTCATTGGAAGTACCTATTCGCTCCAAGTACTAAAAGTCATGCCAGCGGTGGATTTCGAACACACGCCCCCGAAGAGACGGGTGCCTTAAACCAGCGCCTTGGACCACTCGGCCACGCTACCTATGTCTTTTCTAATGTTCTGTAAATTACCTAATTAATTTCCTTCGAAACTGAATTTCATATTCAGGCATGACGAAAATACACTGTATCTTCGAATGATGGATATCAAACATATGAGAACTCTATGTGGTTTCACGCTTGATAAAACATAATGGAAATTTTATTCAAATACAGTTAGATTATCGAGACAGTAATCGAATAAAGGTTCGAACAAAGAAATCTAATAACCGCAATATTATCCAGAAATCATAAACACAAAGCAAGAGAAAAATGTTCATTGAAGTATTACATGTAAATATACAGATATTACGCCTGTCTCGTGTATGCTTTACACAGATTTTGAATTTCGAGCTAGAAATGGAATAGCGAAATGTTATTTTTTAATAATGTGGTTTCACACTAGATTTCAGAAAATAATATCAAGGATTTATTTACGCCATCGCTAAACAAACTAAATACTGTGATTAAGAAAAATGTATAATCATAAGAATATTAATGAAACTGTCTAGATACAATTATTTATCATAACACACACATACACACACACACACACACACACACACACACACACACACACACACACACACACATATATATATATATATATATATATATATATATATATATATATATATATATATATATATATATATATATATATATATATATATATATATATCCGTATTTTACATTCTTAATTGTAGGTCTGAAATTGGAACAACACCTTACCGTTATATTGAATGTACCTAAAATGTTTACCAAAACGTGGAATAAGATTTGCACAAAAACAGCTTTGTAGTGTCATAATTTGTTCTGAAAATTATAAAAAAGACGACCTTTCATGAACGATGCAAAGGACTGTTTAATGATCTAACAATCATATGAGACATGATAATTATTAGAGATAATGATTTGGTAACTGTCATAAGTACTTTTAACAAGCCTATTTTTTTACGGCTGACGAATAGTATCCCCGTATAGAAAAAAGAGTTAGATCTTTATTTACCACCCTGGCTAACTGCACAGGCATGGGCAAGCTTTGATACATTGATGTAGAGTCATGACATTGTATTACAAATTAAGGTAATAACATTATTATATTCTATAGTATATCAACTTATGAATTGACATTTGATAAATGTTGTAATAAGGTATCACATACCGAATTTCGGATATAGCATAAGTACATCTTCTAGCACAACTGATGTTATGAAATAATTACATCATGCTAGGTGGCCTGAAAGGTTGTATCATATGGCACTCTGAAATGTAATGTTCAAGTGTTCGTTTATACTCTTCGTTGCAAAGTCTGCATTTAGTTCCTTCTACATTGCATTCTGAACTGACCTGCCAATACATTCTGTATCCAAGTCAAATTCTTGCAGTCACAATATTGTCTTGTATGAACCATAAATAAACCTCTCCTGCGAAAACTGGTCAAAATGTTTTATGCTACAGCTTTCAGGTCTTTGAGAGTTTGTTAGCTCCATCAGGTCCTCCCTATTGGAGGTTCTTATTATGTGTGAGATCCTAGCAAGAGGTATGCCAAAGTCTATATCCACAATTTTCTTATCACATCCTGCCCTCGCTAAACGATCAGCATGATCATGTTTAGCGATTCCAACAGGCGATGGTATCCACACAAAATGTATAACATGTCCCCGTTCCTTGGCGCGATGTACATTTATTCTTATATCCTTTACGATATTTCCAGCACCTTTATCAAGAGTGTTCAGAGCCAAGAGAGCACTCTGCGAGTCGCAGAAAATTACTCCTGAGCCTTGAGTTAACAGAGTATTCCTGCCAACTCAGTTTGCGCAGTTTGCTCCTACAATCTTGGTGCAGCAAAATATTGTTTTTATATGCAACATAAGCACATCCTGCTCTACTTCCAGACTGTAGGGATCCATCAGTGTGGCACTCATAGTCATTATTCAGAGTTTCAAGATGCTCATTAATGGTTGCAAGGGTGTGTTGCTTAAGTACAGCTGGTGAAACTGTGTCTTTTTTTAGGGACATCAGCATAAAATACGTTCAATGTCGACATTTTCCACGGTGGAATAAAACGTCCATATGGGAACCTGCTCAAGGACATTTAATTGGTGTATGGATTTGTATGTCACTTGCAACCATGAATTTGAGTGTGACTCGGTATTGTTATGTAAAGATGGATTCACTATCTTATATTTAAGTTGCCTCTGGAACTCTGTGTTATAGAGGGGTTCTTTAATTGCTTTGGCACCAAATATAGTATTGATGTATGATATTCTTTCGTAAATAAATGGCAAGTTGAGTTCCTTTCTCATGTTCACAATCCTCATTGTTTTAGGAGCATCGAGAATGATCCTCATGGCTACATTCTGTACAATTTCTAGACAAGTTAACTATGATTCCCTAAATGATATAAGGTGTAAGGCATGGTAATCTACGACTGACCGTATGTATGATAAGTAAAAGAGTCTTGCAATGTTAACATTGACACCATGTTCTCTGCCAACAAGAGTCTTGAGTGGCTTCAGCCGCTCCCACAGTCTTTTCTTTAAGTTCATAATGAATTCTGTGTCGTTAACAGTCACCCCGAGATACTTGTATTTGTGGCAAAGATCTAGCTCAATGTCATCTATATGAAAGTTTGGCAGTGGGATTTAGTTTTTTTTGAAGTGCTTGTTTCAAACCGCACTCATCACTTTTGTGGACAGTACATTTAAGAATCTTTTAATGAATCTTATGCATTCTGGACGTTTAAATGCAGATGTCATCAACATAACAAGCAATGGAAATAATGCCCTCAAGTGCCCTCAAGTGGTATATTGTCTTAATATTCTGTGCTTAAAACTTAAATAGCATGGGTACCCCCCTGCCCCCCTGGGTGTTCCAACTCAATACATTTAGATATGTACTTTTGATTCCAGCTGAAGAGAAAAATGAGCTGATCGGTTGATAAATACATTGAATCCACGTAAAAAGTTTACCTTGAATACCAAAGCTAGCCAGTTGCTCAAGATGATTCTCGGTTTGCAATATCAAAGCAATTTAAGAATTCGAGTACATACAGTTTGCATACTTGCTGAGAATTTGTCAAGTACTCTGCAAAGCAGTGCTGAGTGCTACGTCCTGGGAGGAATCCATACAGTCTTGGAGATAACTTGGCATGTATGCGATACATGAGTCTGCTCAAAATAATTCTCTCAAGTACCTTGCATAAACATGAGGTCAATGAGACGGGTCGGTATTTATCAGAGTTCGGTTTGGGTATGGGAATGATTAAGCTTTTAGTCCAGGAGCTTGGATGTACTCCTTGGGATAAGCTTAGTCTGTAAAGATGTAAAAGTGGGTTACCTGGTACCTGAGCAATGAGCCGAGGTACACTATAAGTGATGCCATCCTCGCCTGGGGCAGTTGCCTTACCCTTGGGAAGTGCATTATTTAATTCCCACTTAGCTATTTCGGCAAAGTCGGAGGGGTCGGTGGCAGAGCAGGCTATGGCAATGTTAAAATTTATATTTATTTTCGTGTTGTTAAGTTTATCTCTTATTCTCTGCGGAAGTGTTTTCAGCTGAGAGGTTCTGGCCCATTGATCTAGTAACAAATTAGCTTGTTCTAATGGGCTGTGGAACTGCGGAGTGGCGTCAGCTTTCCCTGACAACCTGCTGATTTTTCTCCATACCTCAGCTGCAGAAGTTTGGTGGTTAATACTTTGCAGGAGTTGCTCCCAATGTTTACTGCGAATTTTATCCTTTAATTCTCTGAATTCTTTATTAGCTCTGAGGAATCGTAAAATATTTTCTGATGTCATGCCATCCCTTTAACAATTAGCAAGTTCCTGCACTCGTTTATGCTCCCTACTTAAGATAGGGTCATTTATCCACTTTGGTGTATGAGGGACTGGGGAACTTTTTTTTTTGAGAGTTTTTCTTGAGCAGACCCATGTATTGTAGTAGTCAGTAACAACTTTTATTAGGTCCTGAGAGTAATTTTCGACAGTGGTTACAACATAGGTACTGCATCAGTCATAAACACGTGCCTTGAAGTGATGCTCCAGTCCCGTGTAGAAAGTAAATGAAATGTGGTGGGAGAAATACGAAGACTTTCATAACTTTTAAAACTAATGTATTGGGTGGTAAATATAGAATTAAACTTAACTAGAGGTAGCTACGAGAAATAATTAGGTCTGCTAGGTTGGTAGAAACTCTCATGTTTAAAAGATGATCTGAGTTTGCCTTGTGTGTGTTCGTTCCTGTTTAATCCATTTTTTTCCATTTCCTTAATGTTTATGATAAAGGTTATATCTCCAGGGAACAGCACCAATGTTTTATGTGTTCATTGGAAGTACCTATTCTCTCCTCTGCATAAAGTTATGGCAGCGGTGGGATTCGAACCCACGCCTCCGAAGAGACTGGTGCCTTAAACCAGCGCCTTAGACCGCTCGGCCACGCTACCTATGTCTTTTCCAATGTTCTGTACATTACATAATTGATTTCCTTCGAAACCGAATTGTATATTCAGGCTTGATGAAAATCCACTGTATCTTCGAATGATGGCTATATAACTTATGAGAACCCTATATGAGAAAAATAATATCAGCACATGATGCCTTGCTAAAACATACTGTAGATTTTTTGCTTTTGTAATTACTACCACTTATATTCGTTGGATTATCTAGATAGTAATCCAATAAATGTTCGAGCAAGGAAATCTAACAATCACAATATTATCCAGAAATCACAAACACAAAGCAAGAATAAAATGCTTACTGAACTACTACAGGTGAATATCCAGATATTACACCTGTCGCCTTGAAATGTTTTCTCATTTACATATTTGATTAGGGTCTCTTATGTATGCTTTACATTGGTTTTGGATTTCGAGCTAGAAATGTAGCAGCGAAATGTTAATTTTCAATAGTAAAGAACTCTATATGGTATCACGCTTGATATCAGAAAATCATATGAGCATGATTTTTTACATCGTTAAACAAACTAAATACTATGATTGAGAAATATATATGACAATAGGAATATTCATGAAACCGTTTAGATACATGTATCTATCACAACAAGTTTGTCATTTAAAAGACCCGTGACAGCTAGAGAAATGTTAGCTTCTGGAGGGGTGACAGGGAAAGGGTTAAAGTTTACATAATGTCATTCCTCCCTCTCTGTATTGTCTTCTGCAAATCATACGATTGTTCATACACAATACATTGCATAATCAATTTCTTTTAAACTGAATATCATATTCAAGCCTGTCGAAAATGCACTGCACTACAGCATTGCCAAGAAACATTTCGAAAACCAGATGCTATTCTTGTAAGAACTACTTAAGTATTACTTAAAAAAGCGATTGTATTTACACGATCACATTATCATTCCACTTAAACACTATCTGCGGGTGAAGGATATCGAACACATGAGGCTTGAATCGAGCATGTAAATATAACAATCGTAATTTGATCTAAAAATTAAAAGAAACAAAAAATAATGATAAACATAATCACCTAACTATTACAATTACTCCAATTTCTACACACACATACACACACACGCACACACACACACATACACACACACACACACACAGACACACACACACACATATATATATATATATATATATATATATATATATATATATATATATAGATAAATATATATATATATATACATATATATATATATATATATATATATATATATATATATATATATATATATATATATATATATTTATATATATATATATATATATATATATAAAATATATATATATATAAAATATACATATATATATATATATACATTCATGTACACCACGCAGCCTGTAAGTCATCTAAGGTTAAGGGATGAGTTATCTCGAGGTCAATCGTTAACAAAGAAAAACATTATTAATTTAATCAATAATTCGAATATTACTTTATTTGATATTCCAAGGTCAGGAGGTAAAAAATGAAGCATACAGAGATTTTAGGAACTAAATTTAGTTATTCTGCTTGTATATGTCTGCATATTAGTTTCTCTGTTATAAACATTTCTTAGCTCATAAGAGAGGCTGATGATAAGAGCTTGACGTGAATACTTCAATTATATATTAACATATCTCATGGACGTTCAAATGCAGGCCATTTATAAGAAATGCCCTGCACTGTTCATGATGTAAATTTGATGCTAAAAGGGTGGTATTTACACGATTCGATTATCGAGACATGAATCGAATAAAAGTCTGTGCAATCAAATCTAGCAATCGTAATATGATCCAGAAATCACAAGAAACACAAATCAGTGAAAACTTTCACTGAATTACTACTACGCTTGTTTATCTATATCATGTCTATATTCTCTTGAAATTGGAGAAATAGGCGTGACCTCTATAGCAAGAATAACGGGTGATGTAGAACTTGCTGGTGTAGTCATCTTTCTCTGATTAGATGAAATGTAGCCAATTGAGACCTATTTTGACCTACAAGCTGAACTTCCTACCGTGTTTTCATGAGGTCTAATAAGGTCAAGCGACTTATGTTATAGATTACTTGAAGTATACTGTAAACATTTGATATCATTTTGATTATTGGATGCAACACGAGATCTATTGTAGTTATCATTTTGTTCCAGGAATTTTAGATATAGAATCAATTGCCTCAAAATTGTATTTGGGTAAATGCAGAAACTCTTTTGAAGATAGTTGATATTATTTTAATATATAATCAATTATATAGATAAAATATGAGATCAAAATACAAATATCTTAAATACATATAAGCTTCGAAATGTTTCAGCATGTCTTTGTTCAGATATCGAAAAATTATTGGCCACTGTCAGATTATTTAAAGTTGTAACATTATTTTCATTTTATGAACATGCGACTATTTTAAATTAATGCAATTATTTGACTTTCCTTTAAAATCTAATAAGTGATTTTAGCTTTTATAATCTATGACATCAAAGTTGATTCGAGGACATGCTGTTCAAAATGCAATATAATTTTACTTTCCTGGAACAGATAAAGGGAACATGAAAATCTCTTTTAATATCCTACCGATTTTCCGTGGGCTCTTAATGAGTTCATTATTTTACTTTAGTGACACTGGAATATACCTTATTTTATCTCATTCACATTTAGTCTAGCGTAGAAACGCTTTTGTAAACGGCAGATGACAGTATGATGTATATTTTTGCATAGACAATGGTAAAGTTAAAAAGTACTTCAATTAGAAATATATGATTTTTGAAAGTGAGTAAAAATAATTGGCCAGGAGGCGCTCGTAAAATGATTTCGCATACCGTTATTTAATTTTATACTATTACATGACTGTTAAACATTTTTAACCGATAATACTTACATGGCGCACGCATACACAACACACACAATGAATGTGTAGTTGTGCGAATGAAATGTAAGACTATATTTCATAATGTGTAAAAAGGCGCTGGTAAAGGTCGATGCAAGCTGCCCATTAGAAGCAATATTTGTAACGTTAAAAGTAAAGTTGTAAAAAGTGAACTAAATTTATTATTGTGTTATTTGAAATTTCTACTTAAATTTGATTTTGGAAAGTGCAGCGTTTTTGGTGAAGGGATTTCAATTATTTGTTGTACATCTTGAAACAAACTGCGCATGTCAAATATAATACATAAATAGTAAATGTATTTACGCGTTTTCCAATAAGTGCATTGCATATTATAATTGATAATGGACGATGTACATGTATAACACAAGCGTATCATAAACAAGGCTGTAGTAGTGTTATTGTATTGTAAAGAGAAACATTTGGATTAGCCTTTCATGTGTGAAACTATTACCACAACTATCATCTCGAGACTAATATGGAGCGAAATATAGTGTGGAACAATTTTTCCTTGGATGAAAAATGCACGAGATTTTTTTCTTTTTTGCATCTGCTGTATAGTACATATATTTATCATAAATTATTATGTTGTTTGAAGATTTTCGCGTGGGGATTCTGCGACTGATGGCCACCAAACTTTCTTGTCTTCCGCATTGCCCTTCTGCGGCAGGCTACTGTCTCAACATTTGGCATCTTCAAAGTGATTCCTGGATATGGTGTACACAGGTTAGCAGTATTTGATATATTGAATGACTTTGCTAGATCTCTTGAAATATACGATTACATAGATTACATGATTTAACATTTGATTCTGATATATTGGTTATAACAAGAGGTTTATTGTTGAAGCATTGTACTTATGTTGAATGTGGATTCAAATGCCATCTGTTTTTCATTTACCTAAATGTAGATGTGTTTCATTGGCTCTTTGTTATGGAAGGGAGAATATTATGGATAGAACAAGGAGAGACTCAATAAAATAATACTGATGCTTGGTATTTAGCTATGAAAATCAGGCAACATAACTAAGATTTGACTTTTGTTTTATCCTTTTGGCTATCGCAGTAGGAAGATTCTAATTCAGCGGAGCTCCTCTTTCTTTGAAGTCTTCCACTGACATACCGGCAAATTCGTTGTTTATAATCTTGCATATTCACACATGATTAGTAGACATCAAGGATGTATAACTATTTGGACATAAACATACATTAACGATATATATATATATATATATATATATATATATATATATATATATATATATATATACATATATATGTATATATATATATATATATATATATATATATATATATATATATATATATATGTATTTATATATATATGTTTATATATATATATAAATACATATATATATATATATATATATATATATATATATAGATATATATATATATATATATATATATATATATATATATATATATATATATATATATATATAATATATATATATATATATATATATATATATATATATATATATATATATATATAAATATATATATATCGTTAATGTATGTTTATGTCCAAATAGTTATACATCCTTGATGTCTACTAATCATGTGTGAATATGCAAGATATATATATATATACATATATATATATATATATATATATATATATATATATATATATATGTATATATATATATATATATATATATATATACATATATATATATATACATATATATATATATATATATATATGTATATATATTTATATATATATACTTATATATATGTGTGTGTGATGTGTGTGTGTGTATATATATATATATATATATATATATATATATATATATATATATATATATATATATATATATATATATATATATATATATATACATATATATATATCCATTATATTTCATCTATCCCTATACGCCTCAAATATCAAACTCCTTTTCGCGTAAGGATTCTGTTATTGACGGCCCCTAAACCTTCTTATCTTCTGGACTGCCCATCTACAGCAGGCTACTGCTTCCACCTCGGGTATCTCCCAGATAATTCCAGGATATGGTGAATAAAGGTCAGTTGCATTTGAATTACTTGACGACATTACCGAATCTCTTGAAATAGGAGAAAGGGACGATATTC
>NW_028234429.1:17159005-17161505 GCF_977035675.1 Penaeus japonicus | reverse complement strand
TCCAGTTTTTCAGTCACCTACACAAGACACATATCTATTTCTTCAGTCACATACATATGCAAAGATAGATACTTTTTGTCACATATACATCCACACATAGATATATCTTCAGTAATATACACACAGAAATAGATCTTCACTTACATACATTTGCACATAAATATTTCTTAAGTAAAATACACATACACACATAATATTTCTTTATTTTCTAGTTACAGGCATGATAAATATGTCTGACCCTGTCTTTGGCTTTATATGATAGCTATCTGTATTAGATTATATGAAGACAGAGACATGAACAGACATATTTTCATATCTATATTAGATTTTTGTGTAGGCAGTATAATGCAAGTTTGAAATTTGAGTGTCATGTGTGTATTTCTCACATTGCATATATAAATCCAATATTTCTATTAATATTTCATCTACTAAATTACTGGGAAGAAAACTTAATGTGCAAAGTAAATGCAAAATGTGTATATATTATATTGATATGCAGTTTCTTATTCCATACAGAATCTCAGATAACACATGGAGGCTACGCACAACCAATTACAGCCATTACAGATAAAGTGCTATTAGAATAACATCTGATGACACTGTCCCCAGGAAAGAGACTAGTACCTACTGCTAGTGTAGATGAAACCTTCTCGCTGCTGGGGGTAATGCCTGATATAGGTACAGTATGTATCAGTGAAGGTATGTAAAGTTCATAAATGTTTCAGATGAAAATATCACACTATCATGAACATATATCAATAAATATTCATAAATAATATTATAAGAATCAATATATTCATTAGGATTACTTTTTACATAATAAATAATCTATATTGAAATAAAACTATATATGAACTAGTATTTGCAATTTTTCAGCCCAGGCCAATGCATGTGAATCTCCATCATCAGACGTAATTAAAGACAAAAAGAAGATGATAAATAAGTTGAGGGTCAGAGTAAGTAGATTACAAAAGCAATATCATAAAATTAACAAATCCAAAAATAATTGTTCACGCTGCACTTTGCCAGCTAATATTATCAAAAATGTTTCACATTATCTGAATGGTGCTACCCTTGATTTTTTTTAAAACACAGATAAAACTTTCTGGTGTCTGTACCAAAGCAAGGAGATATTCTTTAAACATGAGATGCTTTAGCCTAGGATTGTATTTTAAGAGCCCTCAAGCTTATAGGTTCCTCTCAAAATTTTTTGCTCTACCATCTCCAAGGATGTTGAGGTATTGGCTAAAAACCATATCTTTCAGAGTTGGGTGGAATGATTCCATATTCAAGTTACTTGAAAATAAAGTAAAACAGATGTCATTACAGGAAAAAACTTTGTGGCATAGTCTTCGATGCAATATCGTTAAAATCTGGGTTTCATTATTGCTCTGTTACTGATAGGATTAAGATGTGAGGATCTAGGGGAATATGGTCGGTCAACCAATCCTGCACAATTTGCTATGGTATTCATGGCTAAGGGATTATGTTCTAAATGGAAGCAAACTTTGGGGTACTTTCTCCTTCAAAAATCTATACCATCAGAAACAATAAAGAGCATGATACAGGATTGTGTAGACAAACTGAAATGCACTGGATTACATCCAAAATTTGTAACTTGTGATCAAGATCCATCCAATGTCAGTGCATTTAAAAAAATAGGGATATCACCAGCTAAACCAATGCTCACTCAAAATGAATTACAAGTGTTCTTTTTTGATGATCCACCTCATCTCATAAAAAGTATAAGAAATAATTTCTTAAAATATGATATACATATTGGGGAAGAGAAGATAAGGTGGAAATATATGCAAGAATTTTATTCTATTGACAAAGCAATGGCCATAAGATTAGCTCCTAAAATCACAGAAGCACATATAAATTGTCATGGATTTAAGAAGATGCGTGTCAATTTAGCAACTAAGTTGTTTAGCAGAACTGTAGCAGCAGCCATCCACACACATGCTACACTTGGTGTTATGGCAAATGAAGCCACTGCTACAGCAAAGTATATTTTGCATATGGATGAGCTCTTTGATATATTTAATAGTTCTCAGAGGAATCATTTCAGATCATTAAAGTGTGCCATATCGAAAACATTTAACTTTGAGCAGATTAATGATATGACTAAATATATTAGATCATGGAACATAGGAGGCAACAGACGTCATCTGCCATGTGTTGAGGGGTGGTTACAAAATTTAGAATCATTGAAATTACTTTGGCAAGATTTAGATAAAAATTATAATGTACAGTATTTACTGACAAGAAAATTAAATCAAGACTGCTTGGAGAATTTCTTTGGTTGTATTAGAAACATTGGGGGCAATAATGATTCACCTAATAAAAAAAAATTGTAGCAGCAGTAAAAAATGTAACCACAAACCATCTCATTCAGCAAACCCAGAATGGAAACTGTGATGATGATGCAACACCGATGCTTGCTTATTTAAAACTTTGCAATACAAGGGAAAATAATTTAAAACAATATTTTAGTTCA
>NW_028234429.1:17134005-17136505 GCF_977035675.1 Penaeus japonicus | reverse complement strand
ATATATATACATATATACACACACACAACACAACACACACACGACACACACACCACACATATATATATAAATATAAAAAATAATATATATAAATACACACACATACACACCCACACACACACACACACACACATATATAAGATAAATAAATATATATATTATTATATAAAAATATATAGAAATAATAATATAGTATCTTATATATGTATATATATATAATAAATATATATATATATATATATATATCTATATATATGTATCATATATAAATAAATATATATATAAATATATAAATCTAAATATATATATATATAACACACACACCACACACCCATACACCCACACACACACACCCACACACACACAAATATATATATATATACTAGTATATACGTATATATATACATATATATATATATATATATATATCTATTTATATATATTATATATAAATATATATATATATATATGTATATCATAAAACCTATATAAATACATATATATATCTATATATTATATATAATATAATATACACACACACACACACACACACAAATATAAATATACCTCATATATACCTATAAATTTATATATAATATATAATAAATATATATATCTATATATATTGTATATATATACAAATATATAATGCATAATATATTTAGATATATTATATATATATATCTATATAACTATATATATCTATATAAAAAATATGTGTGTATGTGTGTGTGTGTGTGTGTGTGTGGTGTGTGTGTGTGTGTGTGGTGTGTGTGGTGTGTGTGTATGTATGTGTGTGTGTGTGTGTGTGGTGTGTGTGGGGTGTGTGGTGTATATATATATATATATATATATATTTTTATATAATATTTTATATATTGTGTGTGTGTGTGTGTGTGTGTGGGTGTGTGTGTGGTGGGGTGTGTGTGTTGTGTGTGTGTGTGTGTTGTGTGTGTGTGTGTGTGTAGTGTGTGTGGTGTGTGTGTGTGTTGTGTGTAGTGTGTGTGTTTTATACATACATATATATATATATATAATATATATATATATTATATAATAATATATATAATATATATATATTATAAAATTATGTATATATATATATATATATATATAATAATATTATATATAAAATATATATAATTATATATATATAATGTGTGTTGTTTTTGTGGTGTGTGTGTGTATGTGTGTGTGTGTGTGTGGGGGTATGTATGTGTGTGTGTGTGTGTGTGTGTGTATATATATATGTATATATATATATATATTTAATATATATATATATAATATATTTAAATATATATATATAATGTATATATATTTTTAAATAATATAAAATATTTATATATAAAATATGTATATTAATATATTTATTTATTTTTTTTAAATTTTATATTAATTTACTTATTTATATTACATATATTATATATATATATATATATATAATATATTATAAAATATATATATAATTATATATATTTATATATAAAATTTAATATATATAAATATATCTAAATAATCTAATATATATCATCAATAGACAAAACAAATTAAACTAACTATATGTTCGCCCACTCTGTTGAATAGATAGATAATAAGTTATATGACGAGATACAGATATGTAAACAATTTTTGATTATGACTGTTGAAATTAACCAGCTATTGCGCAATGACGAATTACTTTTTTTTTGTTGGCCTATAATCATATACGTCAATTTATTGCGACTTTGGCAAAGACTGTGGGCAACACTGAATAATCAATTAACAATAAGCCTTTTATGAGCACCATTTAATATTGCGCACATATTTTATGCTAATCTTTGAGGCAAGAAAACTAATTATCTACATCAGCAGGCAAAAATTATTCCAAATGATGCAGGATGTAATATCGTTTGATTTTTTTTTTTTTTTTTTTCCGTTTTACATTATTAAATGTTTTGATGATAATACATATTCTTTCAATTTATCTACCTAGCTAGCCTCAAGTGTGTGTTCATGGGTTAGGTGTGTGCTTGTATTATGTGCGTTGTGTTTGTGTATTACCATTCTCTGATACATTTTGCTTTAAAAAACATAGTAAAAAGAAATTCTTCCACATGCCAAATTGCACAAACGCCAACCATTTTACCTACCTTAATTCTTCCATCTCAATAAATCTTGCCATTAAAACTTTTCATAAAACTTTACTAGATCTTGTATATCAGATTCAAACGCAATCTCACATTGCTTCCTACGCTGCAACCTGCCCCATCCTCGGGTTATAGCACATTTCTAGTTTCCCACTCCAATACCCTCACTCGCTTACTACTGCGCGTTTGAATTAAATGTTCTTTGTCTCTTTATCTGTGGGGATTTACATTCGGGCCGGCCTAACCATCTTGTTCTGGTAAAATATGCAACGAACAAGAGGTCGGGAATGGAAGAGAAAGGGGGAAAAAGAGAAGAGAGAGGGGGTGGAAGAGAGAGGGGGGTGAAGAGTGAGAGAGAGAGAGAGAGAGAG
>NW_028234429.1:17116505-17119005 GCF_977035675.1 Penaeus japonicus | reverse complement strand
GAAATTTTCTAAGGGCTGTAAGGTGGTCTGAGAAAGCTGACTGAGGCTGGAGAGAGATAGTTCTATGACTGACCGGATGAATGCAATGTAGATGGTCTTAGCTAAGGGAATGGAGACACCAGCGACATTGTTGGTAAGCCACTTGAAGGGGAGAAAGCGTCGTTCTAGACGGTGGATAGATCTTGGATGATAGGATGGACGCGCTGCCGAGCAGGTATGGCTGAGAGATGTGCACTGGCGTTCCCAGGTACATGTACTGTGTGCAAGGTGGACAACACTGTGTCCCACAGTGAATACAGGAAGTGTTCTGGGCCCCGGGAGAGAACACTCTACTCTTATCTGGGGAGAGGACAAGGCCGCAGGCGGAGGACGACTCATAGAACGATTGAAGGAAGCGCTGAAGATCGGCAGCAGAGGTGGAATGTACACAAATGTCATCGGCGTAGCAGGTGACATTTGTGCCGAGAGTTTCGGGAAGAAGAGTCAGCAAGCGGTGCATCAGTACATTGAATAAGAAGGGACTTAAAACCCCTCCCTGTGGAGTACCAAGTTCGAACTCCTTGTACTCACTACATGCGCCTTTAAAAATCACACGTGAGGTCCTGTTGCTGAGATAACCACGGATCCACTGAAGAAGATTTCCTTGGACACCAAAATCAACTAGCTGGTCAAGAATAACCTCTTTGTTGGCAATGTCAAAGGCACTCTTGAGGTCAAGAAATGCTACCACACTGGTGCGGGAGAGGCGGGCATACAGGTCCATCAGGCAGTGGTGGGTACTCCTCTGTGGCAGGAAACCATACAGCCGCGGAGATAACTTGTCTTGGAGTCGGAACATGACGCGGGTGAGGAATATACGCTCACGCACTCTACAGAAACAGGAGGTCAATGAGATTGGCCTGAACTCGTTTGTACCAGGCTTGGGGATTGGCACAACCGCACTCGAAGTCCACGCAAGGGTCACATAACCCCTGATGAAGCAAAGATTGTACAACCGCAGCCAAGGATTTCCAGGGACTTTGACGAGCAGTCGGAGGACTTGGTAGTGACACCATCATCCCCGGGTGCCGTTGACTTACCCCTGGCGAGAGCACGGCGCAGTTCGTCTTCCGTGATAAGCAAGTTGTCTTCTTCATCCGCTCGTAGTAATGCATCATTAGGCGCAAACTGCGAGTGTTCCTGTGAGTGGAGAGAGCCTCTTGAATATGAATGGGAAGATTGCATGCCTGTGCCTGCTCAGACCAGGTATTTATCAAGTCCTTCGCATATTGGGTGGGGCTATGGTGGAAAGCGCTTGGGGGTTTCCTCTTGATGACTCTGTTAATCAAATGCCACATGGAGCCGACACTGGTCTGATGATTTATGCTATCAGTATACTTCCTCCAAGACTCAGTATGAACACACTGCTGAAGACCAACGAGATCATCTCTGACGCCTGGTACTGTGGAGGAGAGCAGGTGTTGGTTGCTTCTGGAAAGCGCGTCCATCTTCCACTGTCTTCCTTTCTGCCAGAAGAATACGTTGATCCAGCGTCCAGGCCTGGGTCTCAAGATGTCGTTTTACATGTGGTCGTGTCACATAAAAGGTGTAAAAGTTGTGTGTAGAGTCAACCAAGGAGGAGTATAGTCTGTCTGGTGACTGGAAATCAAATGTTGATAGAAGACTGGAGATGTAGGAGACATAGTTGGGGCAGTACTTCGGAGGGATAGTGATGCGGAGGCGAGTCTGAGGAAGGGAAGGTCCAACTGGCAGTGTATACTGAAGGCCAAGAGCGATGTGGTCAGAGAAGAGAGCCTGGATGGAGAAACACTTGACTTGCGACGCCACCAAGCCGGAAGTGATAATGTGGTCAAGCGTGCCTCCTCGGATGTGTGTGGCGCCCCCAGTGGGCCAGTGAGTGAGGTGGTGGCGACGGATATATTCAAGGAGAGGCAATCCACTACGGTTCGGCGTGGGGGAGAGATCACCTAAGGCAGGGTGGCGGGCATTAAAGTCACCCATATAAACTATGCCATGAGAAGGAACAGTAGGGAGAGCAGGGAGGTTGATCCTTCCAGGTGCAGAGTAGACGTTGCAGAGCCGCAGCTTCCCATCACCCACAGTGACTTCAAAGAGCTGGAATGTCATGTCGTTATCAGTAGAGTAGCGCAGGAGTATATGGGTTATTGAAGAATGAATGTAGCTCACGAGGCCGTTTCTGGCGTAATGGACATAAGGGATGTAGCCTGGGAGTGGAGGGGCATCTTCCCCGGGCATGTGGCCACCTACAAAAGCTTCTTGTATGAATATAACATGTGGATGGTGGTGACCTATGTATGTTTTAAGTGAAGCAAGCTTTGAGTAAGTCCTCATTCCACAGGCGTTCCAGGAGATAATGTGAAGCTGCATCCTGCTAGTGAAGTTCGTGTCTAGGTGTACAGGAGACTGGTAGGAACGATGACGTTGAGGCAGTATCACTCTGAGGTGTGATTCGTGGTAGCTTCTTGAAAAAATGGTCACA
>NW_028234429.1:17084005-17094005 GCF_977035675.1 Penaeus japonicus | reverse complement strand
TCCTCCACTTCCCTCTCCTTTCCTTCACATCCGCCTCCACTCCCTGTCCCTTCACAGCCTCCTCCAACTCCCTTTCCTTCACAAATCTCCTCCGCTCCCTTCCTTCACATCCTCCTCCACTCCCCCTTTCCTTCTCATCCTCCTCCTCTCCCTTTCCTTCGCATCCTCCTTCCCCTTCATGGGGAGGCCTAGTACATGGTTGATCGGAGTGGCTGATGGCACTTCGCGTCCTCCTCTACCCTTTCCTTCACATCCGCTCCACTCCCTTTCCTTCACATCCTCGTCCACTCCCTTTCCTTTGCACATCCTCCACTCCACTCTCCTTTTTTTCCCGTTCAAATCCAAACATCCTCCTCCACTTCCCATTCCTTTCACATCCTCCTCCACCCCTTTCCCTTCACATCCTCCTCCACTTCCCTTTTCTTCACATTCCTTCACTCCATTTCCTCAATCCTCTCCACTGCTCCCTTTCCTTCACATCCTCCTCCACGACCCCTTACATCTCCTCCCACCCGTTCTTCGCAGAATCCTCCACTCCCTCTCCGTATCCTTCACATCCCCTCCACTCCCTTTCCGTCACATCCTCCCCACTTCTCTCGTTTCCTTCACATCCCCTCCAACTCCCTTTCCTTTTCACATCTCCTCCACTCCCTTTCCTTCACTCCTCCTCACTCCCTTTCCTTCTCATCCTCCTCCACTCCGTTCCTTCACATCCTTCCTCCACTTCATTTCCATTTCCTTCACATCCCCACCTCCCTCCTCCCTTTCCTTCACATCCTCTCTCCCACTCACTTTCCTTCACATCCTCCCTCCACTCCCTTTCCTTCGCATCCCTCCACTCCACTTTCCCCTCCTTTCCTTCTATCCTCCTCCACTCCCTTTCCTGCTCATCCTCCTCCACTTCCATTTTCCATTCCTTCACATCCGCCTCCACTCCCTTTCCTTCGGGGGGGTGGTTACACCAGGGGTTGGCCCCCCCCCCCCCCCCCCCCCCCCCTCACATCCTCCTCCCCTCCCTTTGCCGCACCATCCTCCTCCACTCCCTTTCCTTTCACATCCTCCTCCACTCCCCTTTCCTTCACATCCTCCTCCACTCTCTTTCCTTCACATCCTCCTCCCTCCTTTCCTTCAATCTCTCCACTCCTTTCCTTAACATCTCCCCACTCCCTTTCTTCACATCCTCTTCCACTCCCTTTCCTTCACATCCTCCACCACTTCATTTCCATTCGATCCTCCCTCCCTCTCTATCTTCACATCCTCCTCCACTCCCTTTCCTTCACATCCTCCTCCACTCCCTCTCCTTCACATCCTCCTCCACTTCCACTTTCCTTTCACATCCTCCTCCACTCCCCGTTCCCGTTTGCATCCTCCTCCACACTCCCTTTCCGTCACAGCCTCCTCCACGCCCTTTTTCCCTTCACAACCTCCTCCTCTCCCCCTTCTTCCTTGCCAAATCTCCGCCACTCCCTTTCCTTCACATCCTCATCCACTCCCGTTCACCACACATCCTCCTCCACCTCCCTTTCCTCACATCTCTATCCTTCTCCCCTCTCCTCCTTCTCCTCTTCCTCCTCTCTTCTTCTTCTCCTCCTAATCCTCCACCCTCCTATCCTTCCTTTCCTAAACCTTATCCTCTCTTTTCTCTTCCTTCATCCTCCTCTTCCTCCTTCCCTTCCTTCTCCTCATCCTCGTCCTCTCCTCTCCTCCTCTCATCCTACCTACCCTGTCCTCTTCCTTCTCTCCTCTTCCTCTGCCTCCTATCCTACCGCCTCCATTTCCTCCTCTGCCTATCCTATTCCTCCACATCCCCGCGTTCCCTTTCCTTTCACATCCTCCTCCACTTCATTTCCATTCCTTCACATCCTCCTCCACTCCCTTTCCTTCACATCCTCCTCCACTCCCTTTCCTTCACATCCTCCTCCACTCCCTTTCCTTCACATCCTCCTCCACTCCCTTTCCTTCACATCCTCCTCCACTCCCTTTCCTTCACATCCTCCTCCACTCCCTTTCCTTCGCATCCTCCACTCCCTCTCCTTTCCTTCACATCCTCCTCCACTCCCTTTCCTTCACATCCTCCTCCACTTCATTTCCATTCCTTCACATCCTCCTCCACTCCCTTTCCTTCACATCCTCCTCCACTCTCTTTCCTTCACATCCTCCTCCTCTCCCTTTCCTTCACATCCTCCTCCACTCCCTTTCCTTCACATCCTCCTCCACTCCCTTTCCTTCACATCCTCCTCCACTCCCTTTCCTTCACATCCTCCTCCACTCCCTTTCCTTCACATCCTCCTCCACTTCATTTCCCTTCGCATCCTCCACTCCCTCTCCTTTCCTTCACATCCTCCTCCACTCCCTTTCCTTCACATCCTCCTCCACTCCCTTTCCTTCACATCCTCCTCCACTCCCTTTCCTTCACATCCTCCTCCACTCCCTTTCCTTCACATCCTCCTCCACTCCCTTTCCTTCACATCCTCCTCCACTTCATTTCCATTCCTTCACATCCTCCTCCACTCCCTTTCCTTCACATCCTCCTCCACTCCCTTTCCTTCACATCCTCCTCCACTCCCTTTCCTTCACATCCTCCTCCACTCCCTTTCCTTCACATCCTCCTCCACTCCCTTTCCTTCACATCCTCCTCCACTCCCTTTCCTTCACATCCTCCTCCACTCCCTTTCCTTCACATCCTCCTCCACTTCATTTCCATTCCTTCACATCCTCCTCCACTCCCTTTCCTTCACATCCTCCTCCACTCTCTTTCCTTCACATCCTCCTCCACTCCCTTTCCTTCACATCCTCCTCCACTCCCTTTCCTTCACATCCTCCTCCACTCCCTTTCCTTCACATCCTCCTCCACTTCATTTCCATTCCTTCACATCCTCCTCCACTCCCTTTCCTTCACATCCTCCTCCACTTCATTTCCATTCCTTCACATCCTCCTCCACTCCCTTTCCTTCACATCCTCCTCCACTCCCTTTCCTTCACATCCTCCTCCACTCCCTTTCCTTCACATCCTCCTCCACTTCATTTCCATTCCTTCACATCCTCCTCCACTCCCTTTCCTTCACATCCTCCTCCACTCCCTTTCCTTCACATCCTCCTCCACTTCATTTCCATTCCTTCACATCCTCCTCCACTTCCTTTCCTTCGCATTCTCCTTCATTTCCTTTTCTTCACATCCTCCTCCACTTCATTTCCATTCCTTCACATCCTCCTCCACTCCCTTTCCTTCACATCCTCCTCCACTTCATTTCCATTCCTTCACATCCTCCTCCACTCCCTTTCCTTCACATCCTCCTCCTCTTCATTTCCATTCCTTCACATCCTCCTCCACTCCCTTTCCTTCACATCCTCCTCCACTTCATTTCCATTCCTTCACATCCTCCTCCACTCCCTTTCCTTCACATCCTCCTCCACTTCATTTCCATTCCTTCACATCCTCCTCCACTTCATTTCCATTCCTTCACATCCTCCTCCACTCCCTTTCCTTCACATCCTCCTCCACTCCCTTTCCTTCACATCCTCCTCCACTTCATTTCCATTCCTTCACATCCTCCACCACTCCCTTTCCTTCGCCTCCTCCTTCATTTCCTGCTCCTGGTCTTACCTCCTTAACCGTCTGCGTAGATGCACACTAAGGACGAGGTTCAGCCGCGTTTAATGGCGCTCCCTTATTGCTCTGCATGTTAGATCAAGGGCGGTTGGGATGCAGTTCCTTTTGTGCAATTGCTATTCTTTCTTTTGCAATTTGCATGTGCATTAACTTTCGTCTTTCTTATATAATGTTGTAGAGTATCGTTAACGCATTCTGAGGATAAGTTTAGAACGAATGTGAAAAGAGAAATGGGAATAGGATTCGTGTTATAAGAGTGTTGTGTGTGTTTGTTTATGTGTTTGTGTGTGTGTTTGTGTGATTGTTTGTGCGTTTATGTGTGTGTTTGTGTGTGCGTGTGTGATTGTTTGTGTGTTTATGTGTGCGTGTGTGTGTTGTGTTTATGTATGTGTTTGTGCGATTGTTTGTATGTTTGTTTGTGTTGTTAGTTTGTTTATGTGTGTGTTTGTGTGCGTGTGTGTGTTTGTGTGATTGTTTGTGTACGTGTGTGTGTTGTGTTAGTTTGTTTATGTGTGTTGATGTTTGTGTGTGTGTGTTTGTGTGTGTGTTTGTGTGATTGTTTGTGCATTTATGTGTGTGTTTGTGTGTGTGTGTGTGTGCGTGTGTGTGTTGTGTTAGTTTGTTTATGTATGTGTTTGTGCGATTGTTTGTATGTTTGTTTGTGTTGTTAGTTTGTTTATGTGTGTGTTTGTGTGATTGTTTGTGTACGTGTGTGTGTTGTGTTAGTTTGTTTATGTGTTTATGTGTGTTGATGTTTGTGTGTGTGTGTTTGTGTGTGTGTGTATGTGTATGTGTGTGTGCATGCATCCTAACTAGACTGAAAACAACATTTTAATTAGTTAGGAACAAAGAGAGACACACAGCAATGGGATACAAAAACAGTTACTATACTATTGTGTAATTCTATTCCACAGAATAACATTTCAAACTCAATAGCTATGGTTTACATCAAACAACTGTCAGCATCCATCTAAACGTTTGGCTTTGAGGTTATACAATATGAATGAATGCAATTTGAGTTTTATATGCGATGTATGAAAAGGGAAATATGTGTTGCATAATGTTGCAGCATGAAAGGATGATTAATAAAAACGGGAATGGTATTAATGATAATCACATCGTGAAGGTCAGGGAAATGAAAATGATCTGATGATGGTAATGATAGTAAAGTAGTTCTTATAGCTATGATGATGATAATTAGGGTAAAATTCACGAGAATAATGGCAACAAAAGTCATAATTACTGTTACGGTCAGCATTAACATCATTATTGTTGCTGTTATTATTGTTCTTATTTTTGTTTTTATTCTATTTTTGTTTTTACTGTTCTTATCATTATTATCATTACTATCTTTATCATCATTATCATTATCATAATCATCATCATTATTATTATTATTATCATTGTTAGCATTATTATGATTATTATTATCATTATCATCATAATTATTACCATCATTCTCATCATTATCGTTAACATCATTATTATTATCATAATCAATACTATTATCATTATTATCACCATTATGATAATGATTAGTGTTATTATTGGAAGGATGGGTATAAAGATGAAAATTTGCATATATGTATATATATATGTATATATATATACATATATATATATATGTGTGTGTGTGTGTGTGTGTGTGTGTGTGTGTGTGTGTGTGTGTGTGTGTGTGTGTGTGTGTGTGTGTGTGTGTGTGTATTTTGTGTATATATATATATATATATATATATATATATATATATATATATATATATATATACACGGAAAGAGAGACATTAAGAGATACAGAGAGAGTGAGGAAGAGATAGAACACAGTAGGAATTAGAGCAAACAGAAAAGCGAAAAGATTGGATGTGAATAATGACCTGCAAGGAAGAGTAAGCATTTGGCGTAAATGTGCCTTCATCAAAGCTAAAAGGAGTTGGAAATACCGTGCAATCAGCACATCTGAGAGGAAGAGCTTTGCAAAGGCAAGTGGACGGGTGATACAATATCATTTTATGCAAGAGCGTATTTCATCCGCTACCAATTATACCCAGATTCTCAATATTTTCGATGAGATATTCAGAGATACGTGTAAAAATTGGGAAAATGTTTTACAAAATAATTGATAGGAAAAAGATTGTGTTGTGATTGATAGGATTCATGGTTTTAGTTTGATTAATGATGATAATAAGCATATTAAGTGGTAATAATATGAGATGATGTATATACACGCGCAAGGGGGAATAAGAGAAAGAGGTGGATAAGAAGGGGAAAAAGAGAAATGTGGGGGGGAGGAAGGAAGAGAGAAAGAGATATAGCGAAAAGAGACAAACACATTCGTCTCCTTTAATGAGTAACAGAAAACTCTAATAAAGAACCAACGACAATAGACACAGCTATAATAGGGAAAATCTAAATTCTATCTATATGACAAAAACAAGCAATTCACATCCTCCTCCTTGCATTAATGTTAAAAAGAAAAAAAGACAGATGCAACCCTGAATCGACCATTAAGCAATATAAATTCGTCGTTAGGGCACCAAGGGAAGGGAGAGGGCACCACAGAGTACCGATGCCCTAACTACGTCCACCGAATTTCAGGGAATTCCAGATTGAAAAGATAGAACATGTCATGATCTTTGAACAACAGTTTTTTTGTTTTTTTTTTGTTCTTCATGTCATTAGATCCAACAAACCATTTTTAGGATCTATGTGTTCCACGACGTCTGAGATGCGTCAGGAAGTACAACTGAAAGGGCCGACTGTGAACAACTGGTACAACCGAGGGGCACCACTGGCAGAGCCGAGGGGACATCACTCGAAGGACCGAAGTTACATCATTCGAGGTACCGAGGGAGTACCACGTGCGAGGCCAAAAGGAGCAGCATTCGAAGGGACTTTAATACGTTACCTAAATGGCCGAGTGGGTATTACTGGAAGGACCTAAAGGGCCCCATTGGAGGACTAAAGTTGCACCGTTGAAAGGATTGATGTTGTACCACTGAAAGGGTCGAAAAGGCACCTTTGGAAGGACCAAAGGGATCCTCTGGCATGACCGAGAAGGGATCATACGAAGGGCGCAAAAGTTTCACTGTTTGAAGGGCCGGAAGTGCACGATAACCCGAAGGGACGCCATTCGGAGGAGACACTTTTAGAAGGACCAAGGAAACACCAATGCAGGCAAAGGAGCCCCTTTCTTCCTTACTTCAGTGATCTCAACTCTCCATCCACAACAATAAAAATCCAAATATCAAATATCAGATATTATTGCCGGTACAATAACACACATGTATACCTCTATCTATGCAAAGAGATGCACCGATACGTGTATATACTGTGTGTCTTTTTTTTTTAAATCTAGATAGATAGTTGCATTTGTGTGCCCAGGAAAAAAAAGATCAATCCTGGATAAGAGACACTGAGTTTCCCCAAAATAAAAAGATACTTTTACCTTTAAATTCATTAGTGTCTGAAACACTTCGTACCCAAGTTGCAAAGTTGGAAAAATGTTTATCCATCAAACATACATGTAACGATTCGTTGAACGCGAAATTCGAATTAATCCGAAAGAATTTGTAGTTAATATTCTAACAATGCCGATCAAAGTTTGTTTTTTTTATATTATTTTATTTATAATAGGGATAGATGTGTTTCAATTTAACCTTTCTACTAGCGAAAACATTGTTAAAAGTCGAAGCAAAAATACAGTAAAAAAGAAGAAAAAAGGGGTATTGATAGAGTGATGTTGAAAGAGAGCAAACAAGAAAATTGTTTTGCAAGCGAAAAGATAGCCTCGATATTGCAAAGTCCAAATTCATCAAACAGATAACGTTTCCACAGTCTCAGGCTTACATGCTCAACTTCCTTGTATATATGGATGAAATAGTAATAATAAAATCGGTGAATTACTCGGCTAATCAGTTCAGTCCACAAAAATGCTTTGGATAATTTCTCTTCCTCACACGATTTTTTTTCTATTTTAAGCTCTAACGTCATCATATATACATATACATAAGTATTTGTGTGTATGCATATATGCGTGTGTGTGTGTGTGTGTGTGTATATACACACACACACACACACACACACACACACACACACATATATATATATATAGAGAGAGAGATAGATAGATAGATAGATAGATATAGATATGTAGATATATATATATAGATATATAGATATAGATATAGATAGATAGATAGATAGATATAGATATATAGATAGATAGATATACATATATATACAAATATATGTTGTGTTTGTTATCTGAGTCAGTTACTCTTTCCTATAGTCCTTCTGTCCGCTATAATGTCTTTTGAGTCCAGTCTCTTTTGAAACAACAGGGTTCCTTATTTTCTCCAATCAATGTATTTTTCCCTTGTGTGTTCATGCATGTCTATACCTATATCTATAAATATGTATATGTATATACGCTATATGCATACTAGATGCAAGGATGAACACAGAAAATTATGAATTTCTTTTCAAAGCAACATGGCAGTTCAGCGTGAAATCGATTCTGCAAATGATGCCTTTGTAACATTTTACAACTTGTGTATTTCAGCATTTCATTAATTTTCTAAATGATGGAACTGTTACAGACTCATGTATAGTAAAGGGTTAGAATTTGATGATTTCATACTCTCCTTTCTATTTTTATTCATCCGTGTGAAGATCTGAAATAGTTGAGCAAGATTAAACTCAACTCAAATGCATACATATTTAAAAAAAAAAAAAAAGTGAGTATGCAATAACACATAGAGAAGTTGCGTCAAACTTCCTTTGGTTTAAAATTAGTATAATTAGGAATCGCCATTAGGTGTGTGTGTGTTTGTGTGTGTTTGAGTGTGCGTGAGTTTGTGTGTGTGTGCGCGTGTGTGTGTGTGTGTGTGTGTGTGTGTGTGTGTGTGTGTGAGTGCGTGTGTGTGTGTGCGTGTGTGTGTGTGTGTGTGTGTGTGTGTGTGTGTGTGTGTGTGTGTGTGTGTGTGTGTGTGTGAGTGCGTGTGTGTGTGTGTGTGTGAGTGCGTGTGTGTGTGCGTGTGTGTGTGTGTGAGTGCGTGTGTGTGTGTGTGTGTGACTATTCAGTCATATAAGTTGCAGTGCTATATTCCCATCTCGCATTAAGACGACAGATGCATTTCTGTCTACATATGCGATTACAAAAAGGATAATAATATTGATGATAATTATAATAATTGCAGTAACAATTATGATTATAATAATGATAATAATAACAATGAGCATGGTGATAATAATGACAATAGCAATAGCAAAAATAGTTATAATGATGATAATAATGATAATAATTAACACTAACAATAACGGTTATGATAATACTAGTAATGATAATGATGATAATAATGATAGCAACAAGTGGCAGTTGTAGTAATGATTTAGATGATAATGATAATAATAATGATGATGCTGATAAAAGGGATAATAATAATAAATGTCAAAATAATAATAACAGTGATAATGATAGTGGTGATCATAATGATAAAGATAAGGATAAGAAGGATGATTATGATAATAATGATAATATTAATGATAATGTCAATAATGATGAGATGATGAATATTATAATAGCGATGATAGTAACAATAATGATAATGATAGTAATAATAATGATGACAATTATGACAATGATGATAATGATAATGATGATAAAACGGATAATAGTAATGATAATAATAATTATGGTAATGATTATAGTCATGATAATAGAATGAAAATAATGATTAGGATAATAATGATAATCCCAAGTGAAAATGATAATGATGATGATAATGATAATAGTAATAATAACAATAATAATGATAGTAATAATAATTATAACATTACAATAATGGTAATAATGATGATATGAAAAATAATGATAATGATAGTGATAAGGATAATAACGATAAGAATAACGATGATTATTATAACAATGATGATAATAAGACTCATTATATCTAATATAGAGACGAAAAAAGGGAAATGATGAAGTAAATAACCAGAAAACCGAGGTACATTTTCATAACCAAACCAATATTTTCCAAACAAATAATATACTCTTCATGTGAATACGTTTAATTTGTCCATGACCGTAAAATCAAAAAAATAGAAAAAATAAAAAAAATAAAAAAATAGATAAAGAAAAAAAAGTGTTTCGTAGCTCATATTACTGCATATGAAAGCCTTTCATGACAGCCTCTAATTACATCCAACCAGATTGTATAGCCTCAAAAGCAGAAGTTTAGATTGGCGCTAACAGTTAGTTGCCTGAGGTAAATTATACCTATACGGTTTGGAAAATGTTTTTGATCGATTTGCTCAATAAAATGGAGAGAATAAAACAAATTTGGGAGATAAAGAGAGTGAAGTTTGCGTTGTTATATCTACTGTCTCTATCCC
>NW_028234429.1:17051505-17069005 GCF_977035675.1 Penaeus japonicus | reverse complement strand
TTGGGTTCCGTTAAACACCCTTTTCTGGAAAAACCGCTGTCATTGCTAAAGAATAAAAGATAACGTAAAAAAATGGGGGCCTGTCCGGGATATATGGTAATCTGTGGAAATGTCTTAATTGTAAATTTATTTAAAGAAGGGAATAAGACTTTCCAAATGCCTTTTGACGTTGAACAATTTCTCGAGTCACCGACACTGGAGGCTTTGATGGATTTGAATTCGGCACAAGTTCATTCAATTTTCAGATTAGAAATGAGTTCATTAAGTATACGGTAGGTGATGGGTTGCTAGAGCACCAGTGAACTCCGAGATGTGGAAAATGATAGTGATATGGTAAAGATAAGAGAGGGTTATGCTTTGATCCACAGAGGTGTTTAGAGTTCTAGAAGTATTGTAAAACCATTTACCGAAGGTAAGAATTAATTTAAAGGCGACAAGAAAGACACCCCTAGCCATAGTCCCAACCCCACTAATGATCATAATAATTGCAAATTGCTAGGTCACCGTATCAAAACCTGCTAGTTCTTAAGAGATAGAAAGTCCAAGGACGTTCCAATAGAGAGAAAGAGTGGCAGATGCATTTAAAGATGGTAATAACTGGGAGCTCCACTTTTAGTCTGCTGCACAGAGAATTGTTTTCGCCCATGATATTCGAGGCTTCATCAGCAGAAAATCTTGTTGTAATGGCAAAACACTTATCTGCATTTAGGTGTGCTCTCGTCACTAATCAGGGAAAATTGAATGGCCTTCAGCTGCTCAACCAGCAACCCTCTTATTACACTGGCCAGCCTGTCATGAGATCTGTGCCTTTTGTTCTTTTAAAAGACACATTTTATGCAGTTGCTGAAACCGGAAACATAAGAATCATGACATCGATTAGAGTATCAGCTGTAGTGAATGGAAGGGTATTTTCTGCAATGAAAAAACAAAATAGTGTTGCAAATGCAACGCCTTTTAGGGGTTGAGTACCCTGGCTCTTCCTTCTGCGACGCACTGCTGCCTTGGTGTCGCTCCGTATTTGCAGCATGCACTTGAGTGTCCATGTGGCGAGTTATTGCAGTTTTATTTGCAGCAACATCTCTTTTGGAGGTCTTACTGTAGGGTCTGGTGGGGTCTCCATGAAATCGAGCCAGCTGAAAGGCTACGTCCTGAGGTCAGTCGTCCCTAAATTTCTTTTTTGTGCCATTGTCCTGTAATTAAAATAGAATCAGATGGGCATTAAAAAATAATGTTCGCGTGACGCGGATTTTTTTTTAAAGAATAAAAGCAAAATATATAAACAATTGAAGGTGTTAAGAAGCAAGGAGGAAAGGGAGACGGAAAAAGGTTAGAGTTGGAAGGATGCCAAGACCAGTGCTCCTACAATAGTGGCAGGATTGTTTTCGTTGTGCACTTTTTCAGTTCGGTTTGATAAGCTCTCATTTGGTTTTAACATACAATTTAAGCGTTGGATAGTTAATATATGTATATATATATATATATATATATATATATATATATATATATATATATATAAATTCATTAATATTTTATTTTGTATCATCTTATACCCACCATATATTCGTTAAATTGTATGCATTCTTCATAAGTGACCACATCATCCCTCATCCTATATCCTTATTTTCACAACTAATAATGTTGATACTTATTTAGGACAGATCTATATCACAATATATAACATTCGTAAATAAATCCATCGATAATATGTCCAAAAATACAGTGTTTAGTTATGTAATTATAGTTATGTAATTATAGTGTGTGCTGACCCACTTCCCGAAAGTCTGGTAATAATTACCTCATCACTATCGTGTGTTCCAACACTCGTTATCCTGAAGCGATCCATTTACGTAAGATTAGTGGGAACGAAATTGTCAAGGAACTTATGAAATTCTTTTGTACATATGGGTTACCCTGGGTGATTGTCCAATTAGCTATTAAGTTAGATTCCTCTCTTAAGATGTTCCAGTCAGCCATCATGTGTTAAGCACATATCACATAGAATCTCAGAGCGCACAGGAGAGATTCCACCAGACGTTGAATATCATGGTGCGGACTTACTGTCATGAGACGGATTAACATTGGGACGAAATGGTACCACTATTATTTGCCAATAGGGAGTGTACAGGATACACTGAGGTGTTCGGACACGAGGTGTTCGGACACGAGGTAAGAGATTATGAAAGTAAGGTGGTTGAATAACGCTAATAGATATAATGTACTGAACCATGTAATGGACTTAGGTATGAAACTCTTGCCAGCTCACAGACTCTTATTGAGTCTGTGAGCTGGCAAGAGCGAATCTCGGTGAGGCACAGAGACGGATGAAAGCTCAGTCACGATCATTTTCACCAGACGAGAAATTATTCGACTTTCTACTTGTCCCTGGGCATTTACTTAAGGCTCGCTGTTTTGGACCTTGTATTGTGGAGAAAAAGCTGAGTGACCTTAAATATATAATTCAAATTCATGGTAAACGTAAATAGTAACGGCTTGTGCCATGTTAACTAGATAAAGAATCATGTAGAACGAAATGAACCACCTATAAGAAAATATGCAGAGGTAATGTAATCGTGCAGAATGAAATGAACGTGATAAATAATGATCACGAGAATCAAGGTAATCCACTTGTTAATGTAGCTCACTCTAAATTGGTTAATTCAGATATTCTTAATAATCTACAAAGTAAGCTTAGGCATCTTGATTTATATAAACCGCAACAATTAACTAAATTACTTTCGGATTTTTTTTCTTCTGGTGTTCCTGGTCGTACTAGTCTAATGTACCATGATACTGATATTGATGATGATAAAGGCTCTGTAAAAACATCCACACAGAATTTAGGGGTGCTGGCGGATTTCCTTGACTGAAAGAGCGAAATAGTCTAAAATGGTCTACTCCCCCCCCCTTACACACACACACAACCTTCCAGCGTTTAATTAATGGTCTAATTTCAGGACTAGGTGGATGTAAAGCTTACCTGGATGATATGGTGTCATATAGTGAAACCTGGGTGGAGCATCTGGAGAGGCTGCAGGCGCTGTTTGAAAGGCTCACTGCAGCCTAACCTAACGGTAAAACCTCGTCAAGAGTGATTTCGCTCATGCACGTATCATTTCCCTGGGATATCCTGTTGATCAAGGACAGGCCAAGCCCTTCAGTAACAAGACTGATGCCATTGACAAATATCCACTGCCAAAAATCCAAGAGAGGTGATGGCTCACTACTACAGGAGGTTTGTGATGACTTTTTTTTTTTTTTTTTTTGGGGGGGGGTATTGTTGCTCCATTAACGACTTGTTAAAGAAAGGTTCACTTGGTCAGATTCATGTGACAATGCATTTAAGACAAAGCCATGTTGATATCTTCACCTGTTCTTAATTTATTATCATGATTAATCTCGCCTGACTTTGAGAAACATCAAAGAAATTTATTTGCCATAGAGAAAGAGACGCTTGCTTTAATTTTAGCTTTGAGAAACTTTGAAATTTATTCATATCCTACTAAGGAAGCTGTAAAGATTTATGTGGACAATAATCCTTTAACAATTATATCTAAAATTAGTTGCAAGAACCAAATAATTCTAAGGTTGAGTTTAGAACTTCAAAAATATAACCTTAATGTTAACCACATAAGGGAAAAAGAAAATGCATTGGCTGATGCTTTGACACTAAGTTTATTTAACAAGCTCTATATTTTGTTTCCATATCTATATTTTTATTTTGCATACGGTAATCTTCTCTATCTCCCTAACCCAGCCACTGGGGACACAAGCCAGTGCAACTTGGTGCCGGTCCCAAACCCGGATAAATGGGGAGGGTTGCGTCAGGAATGGTATCTGGCGTAAAACTCTGACCAATACTTCTACGCGGATCACAAATGAGAGCACCATACCGGATCGGTCGCAGCCCGGGTTAACGACGACTGCCTACGGCTCTATGTCCCAGTAGGGCTGGTGAACAGTGCGTGACTGTTGGGAGGAGGAGGAGAAGAGGTGGCGAACGTGTACAGAGGAAGCATGATAGAAGGAAGGTCAGAAAAGCAGAGATCAGAGTTGGGTCCTTAAATGTTGGCATCATGACTGGTAAAGGGAGAGAACTGGTCGACATGATGGAGAGGAGGAAGATAGATATTCTCTGTGTACAGGAAACTAAATGGCGGGGCAGTAAAGCGAGGCTGATTGGCTGAGGTTTTAAGTTGTTCTATCATGGGATAAATGGAAGAAGAAACGGTATTAAGGTAATAGTTAAGGAAAAGTATATCAACAGCATACTGGAAGTGAAGAGGGTATCAGATAGAGCAATGAACCTGAAGATGGATGTAGAAGGAATCAAAATAAATGTGATCAGTGCATATGCCCCACAGGTTGGGTGCGAGATGGAGGAAAAGGAGGAGCTCTGGAGTGAAGTGGAAGAAATGATACAGAATATCCCCAGAGAGGAGAGAGTTATTATTGGAGTAGACTTCAATGGCCATATTGGAGAAGAAATAATGGGGATGAGGAGGTGATAGGCAAATATGTTGTGAGAGAGAGGAATGCAGAGGGGCAGATGATTGAGTAGGCAAAAAGGATGGAGATGGCACTGGTGAATACATATTTTAATAAGAGGGAAGAGCACAGAGTTACATACAAGAGTGCAGGTAGGGGTACGCAGATAGTCTTTATACTATGTAGATGTAACTTTAGAGAGTTTAGTGATTGTAAGGTCGTTCCCGGGGAGAGAGTAACAAGACTGCATAGAGTGTTAGTTGGGAAGCTAAATCTGAAAGTGAAGGCAACCAAGAAAATGAGGGCAGAACCTAGGATCAAATGGTGGAAACTAAAGGAGGAGGAGTACAGTACAGCATTTGTACAGGAAGTGACCCAAGTCTTTGCAGGGAGGGAGATGATCAAGTTGGAGGAAATCTCAGAAACATTGGCTGAAAAAGCCAAATGTGTACTTGGGTTGACACCAGGAAGAAGAAAATACAAGGAAACCTGGTGGTGGAATGAGGAAGTGCAAGATAGTATAAAGAGAAATAAACTGGCAAAACAGAACTGGGACAGACTTGGGGATGAAGAAAGTCATCAGGAATACAAAGAGTTATGTAGGATAATAAAGAGGGAAGGAAAATATATATGAACAGTTATATGAGAAGTTAGATACAAGGGAAGGAGAGAAAGACCTATACAGACTAGCTAGACAGAGGGAAATAGGGATGCAGACGGAAATATACTGACGAGGGAAGAAAATATATTACACAGATGGAAAGAATACTTTGAGGACCTCATGAACATTGAAAATTAAAGGGAAAGAGGGTTAGAAGAGGTGGAGGAACTAAATCTGGAAGTACCAAGGATCAGCAGAGAAGAGGCGAGGAAGGCCTTGGGGAAGATGAAAGGGGGGCAAAAATTAAGAACAAGGGAGATGTAACTATAGAGGGATAAATCTATTGTGCCATGCAATGAAGATATGGGAAAGAGTTGTAGAGGTGAAAATACGAAGAGTTGTGAGGATCAGTGAAGAACAGTTTGATTTCATGCCAGGGAGAAGCACAATAGATGCAATTTTTGCTCTTAGGATGTTGATGGAAAAGTACAGGGAAGGACAGAGGGAGTTGCATTGTGTGACTATTTATTTAGAAAAAGCTTACGATCGGGTTCCGAGAGAAGAGCTATGGTATTGTATGAGGAGCTCGGAAGTATCAAAGGTATGTGAGGGTGGTGAAGGACATGTATGAAGATAGCATAACAAGAGTAAGGTGCGCAGCTGGAATGACAGGTTTTGGGGTTGGGGTGGGACTTCACCAGGGATCGGCTCTGAGCTGCTTCAGGTTTACCAACCGTTCCAAAGTTAACATGTTTCAGATGAATGGCACTGTCCAAACGACAAATTCATAAGAGAAACTACAATCATAAGTAGCATTAACAAAAGATAGTACAATTTTGGTATGAATCAGTCGTTGTACTTGTTCCTAGTCAAAGAATTAACAACCATTTCACGACCGCGCCATTGGTAATTCACTCTACGCTCGATCAAAACAAACGGGATGAGAGGGATCGTGTTTATGAATAGATCTTCCTTATTTTGTCTCAGTATATACTGTACATATATGCGTATCTTTAATATATCATACATATTGATTTAATATATACATATTTCATATAATTATATACTTTAACCTTACGTTCCTGACTACTTTTACCATTCATTTAACTTCACTCTCCTTCGAAAAGTCCGCCAGAAGGTAAACAAACTCAAAATCAGCAGAGGATCCATGTTTTCCTAAAAGGGTTTGTAATCCAAGTCTAGGACAATGATGCCTAATATGTCCAATATAGATGTTATTTTCCAAACGTAGTATGCTCATATGAAGTATTGGTAAGAAAAAGTGCAGTAAAAATACAATATTTTTTCACCCGTGTAACTATCGTGACAAGCCTACCCCCTTGTCACGGAGTTTCCACGATTGTTCCAATACTTTCCACGCTTTTGCCTCGCTTTTGCCACGAAACTGCGTTTCTAGAATAACAAACGCGGCATGTTCATGTCATGTACACGGCGCGCTTAGGGACTTACTGTAGAATACGGCTGCGAAAGTGAGCAGGACCAAGACTGAGTACATATGTCTGAATGGAGGTGGTGAGGAGTCAATAAGGCTACAAGGGGGCAGGTGGCAAAGGTATAGGAATTCAGGTAATTAGGATCAACAGTACAAAGTGATGGAGACTGCGGTAGGGAAATAAAGAAGAGAGTGCAAGCGGACCGGAATGGATGGAGGAAGACTGCAGTAGTAATATGTGATAGGAGGGTGTCTGCAAGAACTAAAGGGAAAATTTTATAAAACAGTAGTTCTTGCCATGCTGTACGGAATAGAAACCATTCCAATGACAAAGAGGCAGGAAGCAGAGATGGAAGCAAGTGAACTAAAAATGTTAAGATTTTCCCTGGGTGTGACGATGGTAGATAAAATCCAAAATAAATATAGAGGGACAACATATGTGCGGCAATTTGGGGAAAAGGCACGGGAAGCAAGGCTGAGGTGGTTTGTGCATATGAGGAGGAGGGATGAAGATTATGTGGGGAGGAGGATGCTGGATATGGAGGTACCCGGAAGGAGGAAGAGAGGGAGACCAAAGAGATGCTATAAAGGAAGACATGGAAGTAGTAGGTGTGACTGAGGAATGCGCAAAAGACCGAGCGCGTTGGAGAACGATGATCCGCTGTGGCGACCCCAAAATGGGAGCAGCCGAAAGAAAAAGAGAGAGAGAAAGAATCTGTCTCCCTGGGAAGGTTTCTGTACTTCAAGTAATGGTAATGTATCGTTGAGTTTTATCATAGATTCTATGGAATGATTAAATTAAGTGCCCTGACTGATATGCTCTATATCATGCATCATAATATAAGATGTATAATTGTTTTAAAACGTCTTTTTAAGGAGGGAGGTATTACACGGCTGACCCCTGAACGCCCACTCGACCATCGACCTGTGCATGACCGTTAACCCCATGCATGATATCCATAGATGACCTCACACTGTTAATTCCAGACCCCAACGGCCTGGCAGGTCTCGAAACTTGTGCAACAAGACTTTAGGATTTGATCAAGATTCGGGTTTCAGTATTTTTCGGCTCTTAAAGGGGGGGGGAGGTATAGGGAGAAAAAACGACCTTGGACGAGGTAAGGCAAGCTGGTGACTGTGGTTGGTAGGTGGTTTCCGGAACCTGGTTGTGGTTACGCTTTTTTTTTTTTTTTTTTTTTTTTTTTTTTTTACAAGTTGCTCTGATGTATTGCCATATATGTATGCATTTATTTCTACGTTATTATTTTTGAAGTGTCCAACTGAATGTGCTTATTATGAATTAATTAATTTGTGTTTTTTGTTCTACCGGTGTTTGGTTGTAAATACAATTAATATAAATAAATTAAAGTGCAAATAAATCATAAGAACACGGTAATAAACAGTGAATTATAACGACGGTGATTGCAGCAAAGTTGAAAATAAGGACGTCTATGCATATGTGAATACTTTGAGTGGAATACAAACGTAATCTAAAAGGAACAAAAGCATGATGTTTCTTTTGATCATTTTTATTTTACTTAGTTTGGGTTCCGTTATGCACCATTTTCTGGAACAACTGATATCATAGCTAAAGAACAAAAGCTATTTATACGTCTATATATATATATATATATATATACGTACATTTACGTACATATACTGGGTATACATACATATACTGGGTATACATACATATATTATGTATACATACATATATTGTGTATACATACATATACTGTGGGTACGTACATATACTGTGGGTACATACATATACTGTGGGTACGTACATATACTGTGGGTACATACATATACTGTGGGTACGTACATATACTCTGGGTACGTACATATACTCTGGGTACGTACATATACTCTGGGTACGTACATATACTCTGGGTACGTACATATACTGTGGGTAGGTGCATATACTGTGGGTACGTACATAAACTGTGGGTACGTATATTTACGTGCATATACTGTGTACACGTACATTTACGTGCATATACTGTGTACACGTACATTTACATACATATACTGTGTACACGTACATTTACGTACATATACTGTGTACACGTACATTTACGTGCATATACTGTGTACACGTATATTTACGTGCATATACTGTGTACACGTATATTTACGTGCATATACTGTGTACACGTACATTTACATGCATATACTGTGTACACGTATATTTACGTGCATATACTGTGTACACGTACATTTACATGCATATACTGTGTACACGTACATTTACATACATATACTGTGTACACGTACATTTACGTACATATACTGTGTACACGTACATTTACGTGCATATACTGTGTACACGTACATTTACGTGCATATACTGTGTACACGTACATTTACGTGCATATACTGTGTACACGTACATTTACGTGCATATACTGTGTACACGTACATTTACGTGCATATACTGTGTACACGTACATTTACGTGCATATACTGTGTACACGTACATTTACATGCATATACTGTGTACACATACATTTACATACATATTATGTGTACATGTACATTTACGTGCATATACTGTGTACACATACATTTACGTGCATATACTGTGTACACGTACATTTACATGCATATACTGTGTACACGTACATATACTGTGTACACGTACATATACTGAGTACACGTACACATACTGTGTACACGTACATTTACATGCATATGATGTGTACATGTACATTTACGTGCATATGATGTGTACATGTACATTTACGTGCATATGATGTGTACATGTACATTTACGTGCATATGATGTGTACATGTACATTTACGTGCATATACTGTGTACACGTACATTTACATGCATATACTGTGTACACATACATTTACATACATATAATGTGTACATGTACATTTACGTGCATATACTGTGTACACGTACATTTACGTGCATATACTGTGTACACATACATTTACGTGCATATACTGTGTACACATACATTTACGTGCATATACTGTGTACACTTACATTTACGTGCATATACTGTGTACACGTACATTTATGTGCATATACTGTGTAAATGTACATTCACATACGTATACAGTGTATGCATATTCTTTTATACACTCCCTCCCCCTCTCTATTTTTTCTCCATTTCTCTTATTTTCTCCATTTCTCTTATTTTCTCCATTTCTCTTATTTTCTCCATTTCTCTTATTTTCTCCATTTCTCTTATTTCCTCCATTTCTCTTATTTTCTCCATTTCTCTTATTTTCTCCATTTCTCTTATTTTCTCCATTTCTCTTATTTCCTCCATTTCTCTTATTTCCTCCATTTCTCTTGTTTTCTGCATTTCTCTTTTTTCTCCATTTCTCTTGTTTTCTCCATTTCTCTTGTTTTCTCCATTTCTCTTGCTTTCCCCATTTCTCTTTTCTCCATTTCTCTTTTTTTTCTCCATTTATCCATTTCTCCATTTCTCTTTTGTTCTCCATTTCTCTTTTTTCTCCATTTATCCATTTCTCTTTTTTTCTTCATTTCTCTTTTTTCTCCATTTCTCTTTTTTTCTACATTTCTCCATTTCTCTTTTTTTCCATTTCTCCATTTCTCTTTTTTTCCATTTCTCCATTTCTTGTTTTCTCTCTCTCTTTTCTCTTTTCTCTCCCTTCTCTCTCTCTCTCTCTCTCTCTTTCTCTCTGTCTCTCTGTCTCTTTTCTCTGTCTGCCTGTCTCTCTTTTCTCTCTCTGTCTGCCTATCTCTCTTTTCTCTCTCTGTCTGTCTGTCTCTCTTTTCTCTCTCTGTCTGCCTGTCTCTCTTTTCTCTCTCTGTCTGCCTGTCTCTCTTTTCTCTCTCTGTCTGCCTGTCTCTCTTTTCTCTCTCTCTCTCTCTTCTCTCTCTCTCTCTCTCTCTCTCTCTCTCTCTCTCTCTCTCTCTCTCTCTCTCTCTCTCTCTCTCTCTCTCTCTCTCTCTCTCTCTCTCTCTCTCTCTCTCTCTCTCTTCTCTCTCTCTCTCTCTTCTCTTCTCTCTCTCTCTCTCTCTCTCTCTCTCTCTTCTCTCTCTCTTCTCTCTCTCTCTTCTCTCTCTCTCTCTCTCTCTCTCTCTCTCTCTCTTCTCTCTCTCTCTCTCTCTCTCTCTCTCTCTCTCTCTCTCTCTTTTCTCACTCACTCTCTCTCTTTCTCTTTTCTCACTCACTCTCTCTCTTTCTCTTTTCTCACTCACTCTCTCTCTCTCTCTTTTCTCACTCACTCTCTCTCTCTCTTTCTCTCTCTTCTCTTTCTCTTTCTCTCTCTCTCTCTCTCTCTCTCTCTCTCTCTCTCTCTCTCTCTCTCTCTCTCTTTCTCTTTCTCTCTCTCTTTCTCTCTTGTTGAGAGAACTGGCTAGGCTGGTTTTGTGGACTGAACTGCAGCAGTTTGCTTTGTCATAGATATGAAGTGATGAAAATATCTCTCAAGGGGCAAGGGGGCAGCGAGTCCTGGAAAGAAGTTTTGTCTTGATTTGCGGGATTCCACATGTGCAAGTAGATTTACTTATCTGTTTCAAATGTTGATAAACCTTAAATTCATTCACTGATGCTTCTATTTATGACAATTCCATTTTTCGTATCTTTTTCATGTTTTACATTTTTGCTTGATACTTGGTTGCATTTTTGGTTTCATGAAGAAAAAAAATCCTAGAGTAAGAGCTTTGATCTCCTTGGTGACACATCCTGTTAGTGTTGTTTTTTTTTTTTTTTATGAAAACATTTGTCAACCTGATCCCATATTAGTTTTTAAGATTAATAACATTTTGGGAGTTTTTGCAGTTTCGGGTTAGAATTTCGAACCAATCATGTATTAGCTATAATCACACCTCGCAATTCTTTTAATCAGGGTAGTTTCCTATAGAAGTTTTGCTCTATGGTTGTGTGGGTTGATGTTCATTCCACAAATGTCATTTGCTTGTGAGAAATTTGTCCAGTACTTTAACCTATGTCGCCTAGTATGAAAAGGGGACTCTTATTCTCTGGTTGTAAGAAAGTATTTTTGATTGTGTGCACTGAAGATTTCTTGGGTGGGTGTCCTGTGTGGGAAAATACATCCTGCTGATTGAAAACCCACTAAATTCAGTTACCTGGCCTGAGCCTTAATGCTTCAAGATCAGCAATAATTAGAATGTCTTTTCTGCTCTCACATTTTGTAATATTGTTGGCACTCTTCAATTTTTTTTTTTTTCTCTTTTTTTCCCTCTCCTTTCTTTCCTGGTTTCTCTCTCTCCTCGATTTGAAGCTATATTTCTGTAATCACTGCAATATCTATAGCATTTTGGTTAATCATTATATCAAATTCGTCTATTTTACTTCTGTGGCAGTGAGCATTTTTTAGGATAAATACTCTGAAGTTTTCTGCTCATTAGACTGAAGCTTTGTGCTCATTTTCATGTAGGAAGACTTTCACCATGTCACGAGAGGATTCTGATTTTAGAAATTCTTCTATTTGAAGAACAATCCTTCATTAGCCTCAAACCATTTTTGTTTAAAATTCCCTTCTGGTTTAACCCTTTTTTTTTTAATTTAGAAATTATGTGGGATTTCTAGACATGGGTAGCACGTGGTGACCTTATGTGATCCTACAATTTTAGTTTTACTGAAAACCTTGGTGAAAGGCATTTTTTTTTTTTTTTTTTTGAGCGGGTCCTAGTTTATTAAGGGCTGCTTGTGCTGCTGCCACTCTTTACCCGTTTTATGCTCAATACTGTGGATTAAGAGTCCCCTGATACTCTTGTGAAAGGAGCTAGGAATAATTCCTTGAATAAAACACTATAATGTAAGGGAGGTCGTAAAAACAAAAGAAATTTCATAATTTATTATCTCAAGAGTAAAAAAAATATATAGTCAGTATTTCAAGTTAAGATTAAGATTACTTCAGCTAAATTCATTATAGCTAATTATCATATCCTTGAGATATATATCAATTTTATCACATCTGTAGCTCAATAAACAAAAAGAAATCCACAAACTTCATGGATGTATAAACTTATAAGTTCGTGAAGTTATGCATGTAGAATTAAAAGCAGAAATCTATATACAGATAATTACATCCAACAATCATATGTCTCATTATCCAATATCTCAGATTTATGGATTGTCATTGAATTACAAACAAAAGCAGCATAGATCTATAATCATGAACTTGCACATCTACAAGCCGATGTAACCAGATAAAATTCAATAAAGATATAAATTTCAAAGAACATAAATTAATTTTATACTTAGTTGCTCTAGGCGTATCAGAAAATCAGACAAATGACAAACAAACATTTTTTATGCTAATTTAACAAATCAACACTAAGTATACACATGGAAATATTTCCAAAGTGGAAATAAAATATGGCAGTCAAACAACACAATATACATTTCACCATCTGGAATAAAATGAAAAATTCATTAACCATAAGTATAATGAGCACTTTTTACACAGGCAGAGGACACAAACCTTGACAGAAATTGAATTGTACGATAAAATTATAACACATCTGATGCCAGCCATATGTAAACATTATGGTAGTCTGTAAGACATACAATTTTTCAGCTAAAATGGTAAAATAGTCACCTATCTATGCATTCTTGGCTTGGTGTGAAAAATGGGAATGAATATGATCACAAAAAATAAGTATAATAAAATCAACAATGAATACAAACATTTACAGTCATAATGATAACAAAAACTAGTAATAATATCAGTAATATCAACAAAAGCAAATTAATAACTATAATATCAATAACTAACAAATCTCAAGATGTGTTTCCCCCCTTCATAAAACCAGAGCTGTTCTTTATCAACTGATAATCCACTCCTCACAGTAAAATTTTCATAAAAATTAAATCTACTATTTACCCACTGCGGACGGGTGTCAAGACATACATGACAGGCGTCATGATGTAGCAAGACGTTCAGGGATTTTGAATCGTTGTACTGTTTTATTGTGCTTTGAGTAAGGAGTGATGATGACAATTGCAATCATAATTATTATAATTACCGTTAAATTAAGCAAACCTAATATCCAAAACCTAGACAGCACCACTTTCTCCTAGCACCAACAGGAGAGACAGCCTTGAATGGCACTCATCCACTGTCTCTAAGAAGCACTATCTTTATAGAGCGATGGTACACAGCAAGTTGGCCAGCCGATGAAGGATGTGCAGGCACAACAAGAAGAGGAAGGTGACTCAAACCATGCCCAGTGTCTAAAGCCTCGTCTACACGAACAGGCCTGATCGGTGGGCAGCGCGATTGGCGGGCAAATTCTGCCTGGCCTGCCCTTGAATGTTGTCCACATGACCGAGTTGATGAATAGCCGGGCATGCCTGACGATGCCAGTAGTGTGTGGAGTGCAGTACGATAAGCATAGCGCCTAGCATTGTAAAGAAGATATTGTGCACCTTGATAATTGCTTTGTGTCTTAAGAAAAACAAGAAAAAGAAACAAACATGGTGTAAAGATTGGCTCAAGAAAAGACATATATATGGAAGTAACACAACAAGACTTCATGAACTACAAGATGGTCATGAAATAGACCTCAGAAATTATATAAGAATGAGCATAAGCACTTTCTATGTCTTACTAGCAAAGGTGGAGCCGTACATAATGAAAAAGGACACAAACATGAGAGACAGCATTAGTGATTTCGCTCGATGGGCACTCGGGGCAATTTGATTGTTTGCCCGTCAAGGCATGCTCGCCGATCAGGCCCACTCGTGTGGACGCGGTTTAAAATGTGCCCGTGCCAGTAGGGATGCCTTTTACTATGGCACACACAATCATAAGCATAGGTTTCCTTTCTCTTCCCCACCTCTTCATATTGTCTTCATTATAGATGGTTATATATTTCATATTCTTTAATAACAGTAAATAAAATAAAATTAATAGTTGCTTTTTATACTCCCATAAAACGGCAATACTTCTATGACCTGAGTATAAAAAAAAAAAGAGCCTATATGGATCCCATACAATTTCAGTCAACTGCAGCATTGATAGAGTCTGTTATTTGACATATATGTCTTTAAACACAATAAAAAAAACATAAAAATTAAACAATAGCATGGCTCTTAGTTTTACAAATGAGTGACTGAAAGAGTGAGGAATTCAAAGTTTGTTGCATAACACTACCTTGCTCTGATACAAAACCCATCCTGGAGCCTGGGCAAGTGAATTTATCCCCCCCATCCACAATGGGTTAAGAACTCTCAATCCTTCCCATTATGTCTTCTAAAAACACTCAATGAAAACTATAAACAAAGGTTACCACCCCCTCATTAACACCCAGGAGGAGGGCCAGACGACGAGGGGTGTGGGGGATATAACGGCCGCACAATTGCCTCAAAAGCCTTAGAATCCCATGTTCTAGTGAGATTTTGATCACTATCTTTAACCCCTTCGACACAAGGATGCATATACTGCGTCCTCGAGATACTGTACAAGATCTTTCAGAATAGCGGTCGGATATGATACGATGGATTACTTAACTTTCATTATTATTACATAAGAGTGGGATCCGCTTATACCAGGGGAGGCACCGATGCGCCCTGCTAGCAATCATTTTATTATTTATTTATGGAACATTATGTAAAAATATAACTTACCATGATTAGTTTACCATACTATTTCAATCGTTTTCTTTAGTTATCTGAGTGAGGCCTCCCACCGTATCCGCGCTGGCAGCTCGGATACGGTGTGGGGGGCGTTTTCTACTGCCCGTAGTGAAGGGGTTAAAGTAATATTTTAGCCAGTATGATGTTGGCATACATATCCTCCATTAACATGTGTCAATACAGTGCAAATGCCCATTTATTTAAAGTTTTATTATTTTGCTGCAATGATGCCAATGCTGACAGGAAAAACAGGGAATATATGAACCTCTTGAGACAACTGTACAGTAAAAATCAATTATAATAGATGACAACCTTTTAAATTTCAACACACCTGATGTAAAGGAGTTGATATTAAATGTAAAATACAAAAGAACGGCAAAACAATACTCTCTATATCATAAGAATAGTATCAATAATAACAATAATACGAATAATAACAACTATGATATCAATAATAATTATTATAATACCAATATTAATAATAATATGGATAATAATGATTATAATATCATTATTAATGATATGGATAATAACGATTATATCAATAATAATGATAATACAGATAATACCAATTATAATAATAATAATGATGATGATGATGATGATGATGATGATGATGATAATATCAACGACAATAATAATTGTAATACTATAATCATTATTGATAATATTATCCTTATTATTATTGATATTATCATTATTATTATTATTGATGATATTAGTATGATTACAGACAATATTATAATTTGATAGTATTATTATTATTATCATTATAATTATTTATATTATTATCATAATATCAATAAGAACTTCAATCAAAATCAAAATATCAATCATAAATAATAATAAAATAATATAAATAATAATAATAATAATAAAAATTCTCAATAATAATAGTAATGAAATATTAATAATAATAATAATAATAATAATAAAATATATATAATAATAATAATAAAAAGAAAATATCAATAATAATAATAATAAAAATAATATCAATAATAATAATTATTATTATTATTACTATTGTTATTATCATTATTATATCTTTAATAATAACAATAATAGTAATAATAATAACAGTATAATAAAAACAACCATTATCATGATCATATTATCAATAACAATGATAAAATCAATAATAATATTATTAATAATAATTATATTAATAATAATAGTAATAATAATAATAGTAATAATAATTATAATAATAATAATATCAAAAACAATAATAATCATAAAAATAATAATAATAATAATAATAATAATAATCATAATAATAACAATAATAATATAAATAACAATAATAATAACAATAATAACAATAATAATAACAATAATGATATTAATAATAATAATAATAATAATAATAATAATAATAACAATGGTAATAAATTGCACGTCAGGGTAAACTAGAAATCTTAAATGCTCTGTTCTTATCTTAATGAGTTGTTTGTTATTATTCAAGAAATGGCAGATAAGCCTACTATACACAAAACATATTTTACTGGTCGCATCTTCCAATAAATATGTTTTGTATATAGTGGGTTTAAATGCCATTTTATCACCACAGAAGAGTGTTTTGCAAGTTATTCAAAAGATATAATTACATTCTGATTTCTGAGCCAAAATCACAATGCTTTTTTTTTCATTAGTTAAAAATTGATTCTATTTAAATGCAATCTTACAAAATACACACACATAAATATAATATATATATATAGATAGATAGATATGTACGTATATGTACATATATATACGTATGTATATATATATATATAATATATATACATATATATATATAATGAACATATTACTGAGTTATACAATTAAAATAAAGCACATACAAAAAAATTACAATTTTTCACTTCTTTTTTTTAAGCAACAAAAAAATGACAAGAAAGAAAGAAGAAGAAGAAGAAGAAGAAAAAAAAAGACAAGAGAAGAGTTAAGAGGAAGAAAAAAATGAAGACAAAAACACAAATATAAAACAAATATACAGAAGATAAAATGTACAGCATGAACCACATTGTAATGTCCTCCCCATCCAAGAACACAGTCAGACCTGAATATTCGCATTTCTTGCAGTTGTTCCTTAAAACTCATGTCCATCCTTTGGATCCAGCCTGTTGAGTAAATAAACTGTTTTAAATGTGAGACTAAAACATCTAAAAAAAATAAAAAATTTATATCAAATAATAACAAATACAAAATTATTACATCTCATTACTCTCTTTACACCAACTTCTAAGAAATCTCAAGCAAGCTTTCAGTGAACTAAGTTCATTCTGACTGATGAATAAAAGGGTATAAATCAAACTGAATAGTTCCCACAGCATAAGGGATGTAATTTACCCATTTCAG
>NW_028234429.1:17039005-17041505 GCF_977035675.1 Penaeus japonicus | reverse complement strand
GAACGAGATCAAAAGATACAAGGTCTTTTACAGAATTTGTGCTACTCTCCCAGTCTGATAAGATAAACTTGAACAAGGTTGTCTTTCCATATCCAGCTTGCCCTTCCAGAAGTATTAGTGTGACAGCTTCATCCTTACCAGCAGAACTATCAATGCTCTCACATGATTCACTTAGTCTAAATATGTCTCTATAATCAATCTCTTCATTCTTAGTGCCCTTGCTACCCTGCTCTATCTCAATCTTGGAGAACACTTTTCCAACTTCTAAAAAGTAATCACTGCCATCAAGGAAGTGGAACGGATTCAAAACTGCCAATTTCTTTATCCGTTTCTTCAGCTCCTGTGAGCCATTCTCTTTCAAAAAGTTTGTCAGGTGTTCATATAGCAGTTCCTTCTGATATGTGTTAATATCCTGCTGATGAACAAGTTTGGCATCTCTGATTGCATTGATGTTGTGATTTATAATGTCAACTGTCTCATCAATTTCTTTTGCATCTCTTTTGAAACGAAGCCCTGCAGCTTGGATGGTCTTCAGTAAAATTGTTCTCAGATCTTCAACCTCACTGAACATTGTACTCTTCTCCATGTTCTTAACATTGTGAAATATATTATTTCTCTTATCCTTGACTTGGGTTACCAAAGACTCTAGCTTTGTGTGATCTCCTGCCTTCCAAGCATTGTCTTCAACTGGTGCCACATCCACACAAGCAATCTTGATGCATTTGTGTAGCAGTGACACATCATAGGTGTTTCCCTCAGGGTTGGCCTTGATATTATCCTGTTGAGTTTTGTCAAACATCTTGATCTTAATCTTTCCCTGGAGAGGCAAGTCAACAAGAAAATACTGGGTCATGTTATTCAATGGCACATCTTTTGGCCAACCCCACTGCAGCACCAGATAGAGTACTTTCTGACCCTGGTTACGGATGACCTGGAGAACTCGCAGGTAATTGTGGTCTTCTTGCGTGAAGCCTTCATGCAACTTGTCCAGCATCGACATGATGGCAAATGAGATTGGACAATGGTGATGTCACTTGTCCCTTGTCAAAGCTGGTCCCTCTGGGGAAATAGGAAAGATACAAAATCTAAAACATTAACACTTCACAGCTCATGGATTTTGTATATGTGAAATCATAGAAATACTACAGTAAGAGAGTTCACTAGAATACTTGTAATGAAAAAATTATGAGAGAGAAGGAGAGGAAAGATGAGAGATGAAGAGAGGGGGAGAGAAGAAGAGGGGGAGAAAAGGAGAGAGAGAAAGAGCAGGAGAGGGGAGAGAAAAAGACAAAGGGAGAGGGGGGAGGGGGAGAGGGAGGGAGGAGTGGGAGTGGGAGTAGGAGTGGGAGAGGGAGAAGGAGAGGGAGAAGGAGAAGGAGGATGAGGATGAGAAGAAGAAGAGGGAGGAGAGGGAGAGGGAGAGGGAGAGAAGGAGAGGAAGAGAAAGGAGGAGAGGGAGGAGTGAGAGAAAGAGAGAGGGGGAGGAGTGGGAGAAAGAGAGAGGAGGAGGAGAAGGAAAGGGAGAGGGAGACAAAGAGGGAGGAGAGAGAGGAGAGGAAGAGAAAGGAGGAGAGGGAGAGGGAAAGGGAGGAGAGAGAGTGAGAGGAAGAGGAAGAGGGAGGAATAATAATATTTACACCAAAAATTATGGTAACAGAGCAAAGAATATAAACTACCAAAAATTCAAGGAGTAAATAGGTGAGGTCAGGTAGGCCATGTAATTGACTCAAAGGTGACCAAGCACTTATAGCCATTGTGATGAACGCATGTTCCAAGCAATAATTAATTCAATGAAGCTCAGGAAGAAAAAGACTTGGTTGTAAGGGTCGCTGATAACTAATGATGTAGTGAACAGTGTTGTATGCAAAACGAGTAAGGAAAAAATAGGAAAAAAAACAAAACAAAAATATGCTGTGGCTTTTTCGCATGTTTTGTTTTTCCTTTCCTTTCTTTGTATACAAGTCAACCATGAATCCTTGATAAGTGAAAAGTATATAAATACATATAAATTAACAGTATTTTTGAAAAATATGAAGTCAGCCTTTTGGACTAATGCATAAAAATTCATTCCATATAGAGCATAGAACCTGGAATGTGTAGTATTGGTGTAGTTATCTTGGCTAAATAAAGATATGGGAGTTTACCACATTCAGCACAGAACTACCAAGCTGTTCGTTGGAACGAGAAATATGGACTACCATGAAAGGTGGTTGAGGGGTGACATCACAGGGAAATTAATGTATTTTGGAAGGAGAAAGTAAAAGTGGAATTCTTTCACGTTGGCAGAACAATGAGGTTTTACAAGATGGTAAAGCATAGAGTATAAACCAGGTGTTTTTTTTCTCAGTGTGTTATCACGCAGCAAATATCTTCAAAGGACGCATCCAAGTGTCTACCACTGACATACGTGTCCTCAGCACCATAAGAAAAATTACCAAATCACCACATACATTTTAGGAAGATAGAACAGAAAGAGCTTGTAAAGTTACCCGGTGATTTA
>NW_028234429.1:17026505-17034005 GCF_977035675.1 Penaeus japonicus | reverse complement strand
CGGTTCGTCGTGAGGGCAAGCACGCGCTCCGTGTCCCCACTTAGAGCAGTTTGAGCAAAACGGGGTGAAGGATTTGAAGACGGCAGACCTAAAGGGTGCCATACCTTCAACCAGTTTGATTGACTTGGGGATTACCTCCCCCTCGTATGTAATGATAACACGCTGGGTCAGCTTCCCATTTATTTCTAAACGCCTTGCATTTAAAAATTTTCCATCGTATGTCATATCATCGGTTTCTATTTCCTTTGGGACGTCGAACACGATGAGGTTGGTGCATTGTCCTTTCCCGTAGACTTTTGCTTTCTCAAGGACTTCTCCCATTGCTCCGACTGTTGTTATCTGTGCAAGAATTTTTTCGTTCTTGCAGCGAACGTATACATTGTTTCGGCCAATTCTTAGCTCTAATGAATCCTTGATTTTATTGTAAGGATCCACTCTGAGAGCCTGGCATATCCAGCGATATTTATCTCCTGGAGTCCGGAGTTTGCTGTCTTTCTTGAAATGGACACAGAGGTAATTTTCACAGAAGCGTCAGGTGCAGGTAGCTTCCTCTTTGCTGCTTTCCTCATTCTTTCTTCATGCTTGTTGGCAATAGCACCACCGCCGATGTCTACTTCACAGAGGGCGTCATATCTGCCCTCAGTCTCCATTCCTTGAACAGAGGTGGACATTGTTCTAGAAGGGGGGCGGGGTCGGCAGAGAGCCCGACCTGGGCGGCTTGTAAAAACAAACACGGTCACCGGGTACTCGGCACAGCCTCGCCTCTGTGGGCATACGAGGATTTTCACTGTTTTAGCTTCCAATGTATGTATTGTTTGTCACTAATAAACCACAAATGATATGAAAATAATCATATCACGCAAGAGAGAGAAAGAGAGAGAGAAAGAGAGAGAGAGAGAGAGAGAGAGAGAGAGAGAGAGAGAGAGAGAGAGAGAGAGAGAGAGAGAGAGAGAGAGAGAGAAAAAAAAAGAGAGAGAGAGAGAGAGTGAAAGAGAGAAAGAGAGAGAGAGAGAGACAGACAGACGCAGTCAGTCAAATCAGTCCAACGCGGTCCATGAGTTATGGGAGTAACAGTGCCACATAAACGACGAGGTTGCTACTGTATTCCTGTCACACTAACTTGGCGCTGTTGTCACGCACCTTCTCTTCTATGAAAGTAGGTGGGTGGTTCATATAAGGTATTCGGGTAACTTTGCAACTTTCCTTGTTAAAATGGGGTTGGTGTTTGTAATGTATGCGCCCCCCTTCACAAATAAGAAAATAAGAGAAAAAAAGAAAGATTAAAAAAAAAAAAAAAAAAAAAAAAAAAAAAAAAAAATATATATATATATATATATATATATATATATATATATATATATATATATATATATACATATATATCGCACCAAACTTTTGTTAGTGAATTATAGTACTCATTATTTTTGCGATTGTCATAAATAATTATTATTCATATCTTTATGATTGCCATAAGTATTTTCATCATTAATATCAACACTATCGTCACAAAGATAATCATCACTTCTTTATCAATAGCATGATCATATTCATTCTCCTATCTACACCATTGCCATAACCACTGTTATTAGTCTTGTTAGGATTACAATCACTATTATTATTAATAGCTGGAACTATCATTCACTATCATTCATCACTGACGGTCATCCTCATCACCCCATCAAAATCATAATCACATCACATCCACCAAAATTATAATGACACCATAATCACCATCAAAATTATCATCACATTCTAATTACCAAGAAAATCACATCATACCCATCATCACCACGATAGTTATACCATCATTATTATGACAAGTATCATATCATCACCTTCGCCATTTTGTATTTTCATCCGCCATTGCTCTACTTATATTGTAATTAAATATTTACAATAGAGTGTCTCACTGTTTTTTTTAGGTGATAAAGGTTGGATGAAGAACAGTGAAAAACAATGAAGAACAGTCACGTGAATGACCACTGAGTGACAATTGGTTATTACAGCTGAACCCTGGGTCATTATACAAATTCTGAATATATGCTTTTCTGGAGTAATAAGTACAAGTATATGTATAGAATTGTGTCGATTTCAAAAGGTTAGTGTTTGTGGTTTGGTATTTTGGTACCATTATCCGGTTTTCAATCTAGGGCAAAAAAATACTAATTATTTTATGCACTAACGCCTTCACCCCTCTTTTCTATTCATAATGTAATCATTATGATAGATGGTTCTCTTCCCTTCAAAGAGCATTACTATAACAGTCACAGTTAAGGCGGCCGGACAAAGCACATTGTAACATATAGTAATAGGTTACGACCCCTACCATTACCATTCCTGTGTTATAACAAACACTGAACCATGAGGTTGTCAGTTACCTGTCCTTCAATTATAAGATTATTTGGTCCTACAAAACTCATTGTTGTATCAAAAAAAGTATAACCCATAGGTTAAATTCATAGTAATAGCTATAGAAATTATCATTATTATTGTCCTGTTATGTAGAAAAAAAGTGAAGTTGTATTTTTTATTTGTCTTTTCCAGTGGGGTCATTTTCGTCAAAAAGTCTCGATATCAAAATAAATTATACGTATATAATTGATCACAGGGTTATCTGCAACATTTCAATGAAGCTGCTCCTGTTGCACGGCATCAGGGAAGAATAAATAGATCTTTATCTCATCAAATCAAGCAACAGGTGTTTAGGAATTCCGAATTCCAACTATTCAATGTACAACTATTTCCTGACTATTGTTTTACATCATGTAATAGCAATTTGCACCTGTAATTATATCATAAATAACCAAACTCCTAATGTAACGATACACAATAGTAACAGCTGCTGTTGATTCCATTTTCTTACACTACGTATAAGAGAAAGTATAATATGGTTAGGGGTAGACTAACCTAAATATGAAACAAGGGCTAATGTGGTACACGCTTACACACAATCATTTGCATATTACAAATTAAAAGAACTACGTAAAAAACATACATGTGCGGTTTGATGGGTTTTGAGTGTGACAACACTTCTCTTGGTAGTATGTTTGTTTTGAGAGTTATGTGTCTTAAATTGTTTATTTTTCGGTAAAATTGGATAAAGACGCGACACGATATTCTTCTGGTAGTTTTCGTTCTGCTTTGTACAGTTTCGCTGCTCATTTCCATCGGAAACCTTTCGTTGCTGAGGTACACTCCCCCTCCCTCCCCACACGCGCGCCACCGTCGATACGGAACCAAACGATTTCTGGCGAGAAATTTAACGTTTTTTCGTAATCAAAACCCAACCCATAAACCTAACCTAACCTAGCCTAGTTTTTAGGTTTGCCCTAGCAAAGGAGGGGGATTGCCCCCCCCCTACTCAAGCCACTTCGTGGCATGTGACTTTTATCTTTGGATGTTACCACTTCTTACCTTAATTGGAGGCGCGTGATGGGCCGGGTTGTGGCTCGTCCGGGTCAGATTCTTCGGAGTCGGAGTCGGGTAGCGGCGCACGAGCGACGTCCTCTCGCTCGGACTGAGGAGGGTACAGCCGAGCGACTTCTTCCAGGAAAGCGTGGTGTCGATATAAATAATTATTCTGGACGAAGATGTACCTCGACAAATACTGCGCGTAATATTCGGGCCGATTGCCAGGCCGCTTCGTCCACTCCTTGACGTCACGCCAGAGTCCTTCAATATTCTGGGTGTGGATATCCCGATCCCCGGGATCTTCAAACTCCACAGAGTGGTTGATCACCCAATGGGTGTACCCCTCCTCGCCCAAGCCAAGGTACGCTCCCCAATCGTCACTGCAGATGATGGAGCCCGGAAGAATATACTTTTTAATAAGGGGAACCAACGTCTCCTTGTTCCTGTTCGGAGTGAGAGGAGGAACGAGGGGAATTAGGAAACTCTTCTTTTCCTCCCTCTCTATCCCCCCAAACACCCAGATGTCACTGAGTTCACGTCCTTTTCCGTACTTGCTTTTTCCAAAGCAAGATTCGTCAATTTCTACGACGACACCTTCCCCTCCGATTGGCTCCTGGTTTGCTAACGAATTTTCCGTAACTTCTGAGCAGAATCTTCGCCAATTAACACTTGTCTTCTGGGCCCAGCCAAGATTTTCAAAAATCCCGTGGTGGTCCCAGTCCTTCTGCAGCCAGTGATTGATAAAGCACACTACCTCCCACGGTTGCAGGTGAACTCCTTGGAGGAAGGTGCCCTTGTAATCACTGACGGTGAAGTTACACTGCTTTCTTTTCTTTGTTTTAGGTATTTTGCTCCAACGGCCACAATACCACCTTGCCTTCTCTGAACGGAAGGTACAAGGTAATTCACAGTTTTTGCACTGCACTTCCGTTGGCAGAGCACCGTGGTCGCGTAATAACTTCAGTGATGCAGCGTTATCTTTATAAAAAACGTTTATGAATTCCCACGGAGTGTACTTACATTTTACACACAATGTAGCCATCTCGAAACTGATTAGGAAATTCAAGCAAGGACCCAGACTCTATGTCCAATTGTCTGTGATTGGTCGATCATTTTGTCGGTTAGACCTATTGTTTCCCTATTGGTGCTATTACTACCACGTGACAGTATTGCCTTCTATCGATACTTTTTTGCATTTCCACGGGGGAGGTTGGCGCATGCGCTGAGCCGATATTTTTCAGTCAGGTGTCACACTAGCATATTTCCCGTCGTTTTTTTTCAACTTTCAAAAATTGTCATATTTTTGGAGGCGCGCAGTCACACTAGCACTTAATTAACCGCCAGCAGGAGCCATCCATCGGATCAGCCACGTGATACTTGCCTCGCAGTTGTAAACAAAGGCTGCGAACAAGCGATAGTGCACGGCGATGCTAGACTTAGTTTTAGCAGATGATGAGCGTAACAAGAAAATGCAAGAATATGTTCTCAATCAAATATTCCTCTGAAGGGCGTGTATCCATGCAGGAGAATTGGCACAGTCAAATGAGTTTCAAAGCTGGAGGAGAAATGGCGCGCTCTGCGGCTGACGGATGTAAACAATCAAAAAGAGAGCACTTAAAACAATTTTTAAGTATGGAAATTAAATTTAGATTTGCATATTTATATTTGTTGAGTTCATAATATGCATAAGAACAATAAGATCCATTAAATTTTATTATAATTAATAATTTTAAACAAATAAAAATATTTTAAAATATAGTTCTTGATTTGAGTCCGCTTAGGCGCTGTCAAGCGAGCACGCGGAAACTCCCGTTACTCGTTTTTTTTATTATTTTCAAAATAATATATCCCAATTACTTTTCGTTTCCGGAAAAAAGGGTTTTATGATGTTACGTCATAATTAAAGCTACGTCATGCCGAAAGGTTTGTTTTTTCGCTACGTGTAGTTGCGTCTTCATCCAATAATACCTATTTTTCTGGATAAAAATCTCCATACTAGTATAATATATATATATATATATATATATATATATATATATATATATATATATATATATGTGTGTGTGTGTGTGTGTGTGTGTGTGTGTGTGTGCGTGTATGCCTATGTGTATGTGTGTGAGTGAGTGTGTGTGTGTGTGTATATATATAAATATATATATATATATATATATGTATATACATACATACACCCAGCTGTGTGTGTGTGTATGTGTGTGTGTGTGTGTGCGTGTGTGTGTGTGTTTGTGTATATATATATATATATATATATATATAGATATATATATATATATATATATATATATATATATATATATATATATATATATATATATATATATATATATATATATATATATATATATATATATATATATATATATATATATATATATATATATATATATATATATATTGTATATATGATATATATATACCATATCTATGATATGTATGTAGTATATATATGATATATATTCATTATTATTGTTATATATACATAGTATATATATCATACATGATATACATTTATTATTACTATATATATATATATATATATATATGTGTGTGTGTGTGTGTGTGTGTGTGCGTGTGTGTGTTTATTTGTTTAATTACTTATTTATGTGTATAATGGCTTAGGTTTAATGTATCAGGCGCCTAACTATGCATGTCCGCGAGATTCTCAGAGTAACATATTCTTTTGAGGATGAAGTGATAATGCAGCCCTTGATCGAGCTATCAAAGATTGCCGAAGCCGTCGGTCTTTCACGAAGTCCAGGCGGGGTATTGGGAAAAGATTTCAACTATCATTAATCACACCACGGTTAAACCTCATTGGGTACGATACTGCCACTGGCCAATGCTAAAGATTAGTGTATCCCACCTCACGCAAATGTTTACTACTGAGGACTCCAGCGGGCTTCACCGTGAGGACAAATAAATTATGATTAAACTTAGAACGTTTAATTTTATATTCAATATGCCAAAAATTATTTTAATTTTACTTTTCATTCTGTTTTTTTATTAACATAAATCAAGCTTTACTACAATTTAATAACATAGATAAATATTTTCATCATTCTACGGATGGCGCCCACAGGAACAAGAGAAATTCTTATATATTTGCGTTTAAGTGAAATATGTAGCAGGTTGTTAAATTGCGATATATATTATCTTTATAATGCTAAATCATAGAGCTCATGCTGATCTATTGATCTTTTTATCGATAATATTAGAAAGAAAGTCCATTAACTTTGATGGACACTGTAGAACAAACTTATTTTATGTTGTATGTAATCAAATAATTTCCAAACTATATTATCCTGAAAATTATTTCATTTTGATATGACTGGACTTTTTAACAACTAATGAGTGATTAGTCACTCAGTGTACCTGACAATAATAATTATCTTTGATCTATTTTGACAAATGGATCATCTAAAATATCATAGTCCCCCCTTAGCCCTATTTCGCATGGATGTTACCTGTGTGTGTGTGTGTGTGTAAAGGGGTAAAGCGCTAGTATGACTGCGGGCCTCCAAAAATTGTCAATTTCTTTTTGAAAAATTAACGAAAAACACGACGGAAAAGTGCTGGTGTGACAGCGTCTTTAAAAGGATCATGTTTATGAGGAACCCCTGATGAAAGCTTTCAACAATTATGAAGATAAAACAACAGAAGGGAGGTTTTATGGGTTTAAGACGCGTGAATTTTGCTGGGTTCTCGCTACGGTACTATCAGTGAGTAGGCCACAAAGAATATAATTATCCCCTATGATCTTTTATTGATCAAAGAAAATATATACCATCATTAGGACTTCTCGTGTTATGCTTAGAAGTCAGACCTTGCAACTTTGTTCCTTTCAAGTAATTTTTACAATCCGAAATGACTAACACTTAAGTGCATGGTGATTATGACGATTATTCCCTCGCCAAATTAAATCTACTGCTAAATTTAATTTCATCATCAAATTTTCTCCTCCTTTTTAACCCGAAGCTCAGAATATTAGTTATATTTACATAATTGTCCGTCGTCATGAAGATTTGCACAAACAAATATATATCTCGTGAATGTCAGGAAATGAAAAACTTA
>NW_028234429.1:17019005-17024005 GCF_977035675.1 Penaeus japonicus | reverse complement strand
ACATCATGTGAATGCTAATGTAGATTATGTGCTTATGTTAATGTAGATTATATGTTTATGTTAATGTAGATTATTTGTTTATGTCAATGTAGATTATGTGCTTATGTTAATGTAGATTATATGTTTATGTTAATGTAGATTATATGTTTATGTTAATGTAGATTATTTGTTTATGTCAATGTAGATTATGTGCTTATGTTAATGTAGATTATATGTTTACGTTTATGTAGATTATATGTTTACGTTTATGTAGATTATAAGTATATCTTGGTGCAGATAAGGAAAGAATATTGGATCTCCATTTTGAATATAGAAATAGCTATTATGCCAGCCTGTGGTAGCTAGCATACTTTGGGGTAGTATGACTCTTTGTCCGCAATAGGTGTAATATACCAATACAATACATTAAACTATAATAATTTAATAGTAATTTAATGAATTTCTTGCTTTACATTTACAATTATTTTGCCATTATTCCCATGTCCTCATGTAACCTGGGATGCACCTTGTACCCAGGCTGACTATCAATGATATGTACAATGATACATATTACAATATAAGTCTTCTTTCACATATTGACTTCACCAGTTTTGGAAATTCCATAATTATCCAACAATATGTGCTGCAGGGACTTCCCATGTATGGATAATTTTGGTCTCAACTCATAGCCCCAAGGAAGTTTACCTGAAGTTACTTGAGAATATTACAAAAAATATTTGAACACAAAAAAATTGATTAAATAGATAAAAGTCCATCAATGAACCCATCTTTACACAATGACCCAAGATATTATATGTCTAAAGTTGTATGTTCTTATTGGATACAAGAATCAAATATTGAAAGCATCTTTTACTAGACTATTTGGGAGGTCAACATCTGGAACCTTCACTGTCCGAAGCTTAACTCCAAGCTAATGTAACTTCCAAGCTGACTTCTATTTTGGCTGTGGAAGTTGCATGTAATTTGATACAGAACCATTTGGTGTCAATAGTACATAAAAGAACCATGCTAGCTCTCGAATCAGGAAGTATAACAATGCTACATATATTGAGCAGGAGATAAGGTTCGTGTTTATCTCCTTCATTATACATTTCCAATTCAGGAGTCATAGAGCAATGTCAAAGTTGTTTCTACTGACAAGTCTAACTTTTTCTTTATTTTTATCAACAAGGTAAAGTATTTGGTCATTCAAATACTACTTGAAAAAGCTCAATACTTTTATCTCTACAATAATAATAATAATAATAAAAAAAACAAATAAAAAAAAACAGCAAAAATACATCTAATACATAATCAAAGATAAGGAAGCGTTTCAATTAAAACTACACATATATACTATGACAGTTTATTTTCTCTAAGTTATTAATATCTAGAAAACATGGGATGTGTGAAGACGTAGCAACCATGTTGGATATGAAAGTGGTACTTGAGTCGATCCTCACTGACTGGGGCGTGACTCGGAGGTTCTGGGCTCTGGCAACAAATCAACCTTGAAATCATAACACACTGGCTGTGTTTTACCAGGGTGCAGGAACGGCCACCTTATGGTGTGACTTCTACCTCTTTTTTCATATCATGCTATGGTAACAAAATACATTCCACGTGATTGAAACAGACAAATATAATAATAAACTCAGTATGTTTTTTTTCTTTTTTTCTTTTTTTTTTTCCCTTTAGGCTATTTGGCCATGCCTTCCTGCTAGCCACCCACACTTAGCTCAGTTCTGCTTAGGGAAATAACATTGAAGTATCTGACAAATGTACAAATCATCAATATCAAGTCTAATGTAGGAATATGACGTACCCAAAATTCAATTTTAATAACGAAACTGAACTCTACATCCACCTATGGTACATCAATAAAATGATTTCTTCATAAATATGCACTGAGAGTTCAAAATTCAAAGGAAGAAATTTCAGAGACTACATACCTTTAACAAGATATTCAGCAGAGAAAAAAGTAGAAATAAAACCATAGTACAGATCTTCTAGGTACCTCCTGCTAGTACTGAAGCTAGTCCCACTAATGGTCCCTAGCAATACCTCCTTGACCAGTGGCAGAACACTATGCAATATAATGACACCTCTCAAGTGATAAGTCTCTAAAACAGAAGAGAAAACAGTCACTTTCTTCTTTTTTTCCATCTTGGTGATTTTGAGCTATTGTAAAGTTTAGGTAATATTCCATTCACTGGGTTTCGTTGGGAAGACATCTTGTACTCCCAAACAGTGAGCTGTAGAGCCACTGGTCCCTTGAACTGCTCTGGTGAATGACAATAGCAGGGGTACTGTACTCACTAATCACAAGTCCAGAAAATGATCATTAAATATCAATAATTTATAAACTAGGAACACTATACACAGAAAATAAGAGTTCTTTTACAAATTGTTTCTACACAATATACAAATTTTCCTCATTGCTATCTAATGGGAGACTGGTGTCATTTGTATGACAATACTACTGCTAGATAAAAGCTTCAAACATTACCTGACCCTAATTGTGGTCTTGGATGACAAATGCATAAAGGAAGCATCATGGTATCCATGAAAATAACATATACCTCATACATCACCTATGGGAAATTCTGGTGACCTTTACATGTAAACTGCTTTTCTCAATATTAATCCACACACACACACAAAGAGTGGCTCAAGGACAAGTATTCACAATGTGAAAGATCCTGCTAAAATCTCCCAAATCTATTAATTTTTTTTTTAGTTAACACTAAAGTACCTCACAAAACTAATGCTATACATATAATGTGCCAATGGTGCCTTACAATGTAAACCAAAGTATGAAAATCTAATGAAGATTCCATTTTGATGCATGTACATATATGCATATGGTGAGGCACCCAAGTATGTAGTGGGGAAAAAACTATTCCATTTTAAGTACACATGATAACAACAACATCCTTCAACAGCGAGGAAACACAAGCAGAAGACAATGTCACCAAGAGCTTCTTCAAAACCACAGCCATTAACCTTTTACTTGGTAATTCCTATAACCTGAGGGGAGCAGATTGGAAACAATATTTTCCCAATCGTCTTATTTCCACCTGACACCTCCAACATGGCAACTGTGAGGTTGAACAGCAACATGACAATGAGGGACAAAATATACACAATATTGGAAAAAAAAATCCATGAACATGACAAATGAATGAGTACATTAATATTCATAATCTGCAGTTATAACACATTTAACTTCAGTTGTAAGTAAAAACGTAAAAATCTGAGATAAAGAAGACAGGACAATAAAGTATTTACAGAATGACAGGGACCAAAATATATGAGTGTCTAATTATTGTTGACTGTATTAGACACACAAGCTTGAGACTGTCATGGTCTCTGTAATATCACAATGGTAGCAACACAACCATGCCTTGTGGCATCACAACAACTCCACACAACTTTACACATACCAACAATCACCAGGAATGATTTTAGTAGCTTGGCTACTTCCTTAGTTTATTAAGACTTGTCCAGAGAGAAAGTGAGAGAGAGAAAAGGTATCATCACAGGCTTCAAGTGTCTCCTTGCTTCTTTTCACAGAGGGCATGCCGCGGTCCTGCCCAGAACACGCATAAGTGTTGGAGGCACGACTGAGTGCCACTAGGAGCTGTGGGCAGGCCAGCGGAGGGCCAACCCTAGGAGGTGCCCTCTTTTTCCTTCCCAGCCTTAAACAGTTCCCTCTTCTCCTGTGCTGTGCGTCGAGGGTCTCTCTTATCTTCTTCTCTACTGCGTTGGTCTCTAGAGTCTCTCTTGCTCTCTTCCTCTCTGTTACGGAAGTCTCTGCAATCTCGCTTTTCTTCTTCTCTGAAACGCAAGTCTCGAGGATCTCGCCTCTCTTCCTCTCTGCCACGCAAGTCTCGAGGATCTCGCCTCTCTTCCTCTCTGCCACGCAAGTCTCTGGACTCTCTGCGTCCACGGCTGTCGCTGCGAGCCTTTTCCTTGGCATCTGCTTGGCCCTTACTACCTTTCCTTTCAATTGCACAACATGGCCCATGCTTACTTTGTGTGGTTACACTTGTCTGAGAACCCTCTTTGCTGGAGACACTCCCTGAAGCTGATATGCCCCCACAACCAGCACTGTTGGTCCCTGGCAGTGATCCTCTGCCTCCCTGGGGGCCTTCACAAAAATTTGTTTGTGGCATTTCTGGACATTCCGGGGAATCCAATTCCTCTGGTGCCTCTTCCAGTGTGCTGGTGGGCAAAGTAGGAGGCATGCTGACTGCACTGCTGAAGCGCTGAGTGAGCAATGTGGGAGCTGCTGATCTCACCACACTTGGTGTATCATAATTTGGAGGGGACTGAGAAGTCACCGTTACCCTTGGGGGATTACTTACCATCTTTGGGGAGGGGGTAGCAAGAGGGCTAATGGTGGGTGTGCCCTTAGACTCGGCTGACCTGGGATGAAGTCGATCTGGTGATAGAGCTCTGCGCAGGAGTGGCGAGCCTGGCTCTGCACTCTTGGGTCTCCCTAAACACTTTTTGGTGGCTGGTCCAGGTGTGAGTGATGAGCCAGGGGAATAGCTCTGGGTCGTGTTTGAGGAGCCTGGACAATGATGATGGTGATGGTGATGGTGGTGGTGATGATTGTGCTGATGAATCAAGGGTGATGGAGACCTTGTGGGAGAAGCTGGCAAAGGTGAAGGAGATGGTGTGCGAGCCAGAGGAGACAGAGGAATATGGCCAACAGATTTCCGCCTGTTGGGTGACCGGAAGCTTTTCACATTGGTTACTTTGTGGTTGATGACGTGTAGGGACGACGGGCGCTGGTGGAGTGTCGATGACCCTGCAGGTGAGTTAGGGACAGAAGATGTTGGAGATGAAGACCCAGAGGAGTTGATTGGAGACTGAACCTGCTCCCCAGGCCCAGAGAAAAGCCTGGCAGTTGGTGGAGAGTGCGGGGATTTGCAGTGCGTTGGGGAGTTGGGGATGCTATCCTGAGATGACACTGAGCGATTTAATGACTGGAAGCTGCGGCTTGGTGTTAA
>NW_028234429.1:17004005-17014005 GCF_977035675.1 Penaeus japonicus | reverse complement strand
CAATTAAAACAAAACCCGACTAACTCTCCCCGTATCTTTGGTACAAGTGCCTTCATAGATCCCTCACCTGTTGAATTTCAGCAGAGACGCGTTTGTTGGAGACTTTCCTTAGGAGCGAGGTCTTCCGTCTCTTCTCGGAGTCTTTCTTGGGCCTCCTGTGTCTGGCTGGCAAGCGCTTGGCCAGCTTCGACGCTCCGGGGTGTCTCTTCCTTCCACCTACCACAGTTCAAAGGTAATCTCAACAACTGCATCAACACTTAAGGATTACTGCTGTCATTGATTCTTGTTCTTTTCTTTTTTTTCATTTATTGATATGGTCATTGGTTTATTCTTAGAAATAAGGGAAGAGGCCTCTTAGTATGGAAAATATTATATACAAAAGGGAAGAGGAGGAAAGGAGGAGAAGCATAAAAAAAATAAAGAGAAGAGAATTACAGACAGAGCAAATTGGGAGTAAAAGAGGCAAAATATGGGAAAGAACAGAGATAAAGAAAAGAAGGGAAAGAACAGAGATAAAGAAAAGAAAGAAAAAACAAACTAAGACACTAAATACTAAATAAATGAATAAAAAAAAGAAGTTGTCAGATCAAAGGCACTACCGCCCTCTATTTACTAACCAGTTCTGATTGACGTCTGATCAAGTGGCATGGACCTTAACGAGACATGATCTGATGAACTCATCAGGAGCGTCACCACTTGAGTGTGGAACATCCCCTGGATTGGCTCACTGTTGATGTGGGTAATGAGGTCACCTGGACGCAGGCCAGCTTCAAATGCCGGGCTACGTTGGTCAACATCCTGCAAATTAGGATCTCAGTGTTAGTAAATTATTCTTTTGCATCACATTTATTTATTGCAGCATGATATAACATCATTTTGCATCACTCTGACTAACAGATTATACTAAATGACACCTCTATTCCTGCTAATTGTATTTAGAAATAAAATCAATCAAGAATTTAAAGAAAAGCCTTCCATCAACATGTAAAAAAGAAGAAAACAAACAATGTGAGGCCAACTCACCATGACGAGATGGTGCACAGTGTAATAGTCTGAATCCCCAAAGTAAACCCTAATGGCTCGGATAGTGAAACCGAAGCCCTGAGGGCCTCGGCGGATGATTGTTGGAGGTTTGAGAGAGTTGACAAGCGGAGAGATTTCTCTTGAGGGTGAGGCGTCACGGGAAGAGGCAGTGCTTGATCCCCCTGGCGACTGAACTGGCTGAGGCATACAATCTTCTGAGAGAAAACATTAAAAGTGGTTAATAATTACTCTGAAAGATATGACGTTCAAAGAATATTGTTTATACATTTCTAATCAAATTTAATTCTTTCTATATTCACAGGAAAAAATAGTATTACCAGAGTAAATGACAGCTTGGAGATGTCTGACAGTCTTGTATTCATGATTATCATAAGTGAAGTCAATGAACTCACTCCCTTTTCACCACATACATCAATCACTGTATTGGACAGAGGATCACTAACCGGAAGGAATCATCAGGGATAATCCAGTTGCAGAAGCACTCTTGATAACAGGTCGCGACCTATGTTTGAAGGCAGGCGACGATGGAGGGATGTTGACCCTTGGCATCGGCAGTCTCTCCGATGCTCCAGGTTTCTCGTCAACTGGTGAGAGCTCACGTAGGCTCCCTCCCTCCATGCTGGGGAAGAGCAAACTAAACCGTCTGTTTTACCTGATATCTTAATAGTCGGATGGGTGATACTATTTCTATTTTCCTGTTTTTTTTTTGTTTTTTTTTTTTTAATCAAATTAATCTTGGTTTCTAACCTACATTAAAATATTTTGAATATAAGATTATCAATTAATATTGTAAAACTCATCAGCACAAATAAACATAACTATCCAAAGAAAAAACAGAAAAAAAAACTTTGTCAATAACCATATGTGCACAAAAACCCACGTCCTACCTAAGCCACTCCTCCTCCCCGGATATGGAGAAGCGCGGGAGGGAATCACGACTGTGGGAGTGCAACCTCCTCCTCCTCTGGACTTGTGGCGAGACGTCCTCGCTTTCTGTCTGTGAAGATTCTGGTGTACTCTGGCAGACGGGGCCACCCTCCAGCTTGCTCTTGATCCTTGGGGTTGTGAGAAAATGGGTGTAATGTTAGTCAAATGTGGTAGGAGTAAACTTTTCAAAGGAAACTACCTTTACCAATCTAATTTTGATAGATTGACAAAAATACAAATCCAGTTACAAAACACAGTAACATTACAGTCGTACAGATTGTAACATAACAAAAGCCAGGATCGCAAAGTCAACATACACGTCAGGAGTAGCAGGTAAGTCGTGATTTTCTGTGTCGGGAGTGTTGGTTGACGATTCCAACGTTGAGCGTGATGACTCCGATTGATCACTGTGACCCGAATCACCTCGAGAAACACTGCTCTGTCCTGCATCACCTTCGGCTCCTCCTTCACCTGAAGTCTCCCCCTGGGAATATAAATAAAATGTTTGTACGTGGAAATACAAAAATACTCTTCTTTCAATTGATAGAACACATTCTACTATCAATAATCTCTTTTCTAATATGGCTGTACATGATTACAAATATTCTAATTTGGAAAAGAAAGAAAGAGAAAAAAAAATACAAGAAAGCAAATGTTTATGTACCTGGAAACTGGTGTCCAGCTGCCCTGTGTCTGCTGAGTGTGAAGAAGTAATTTTGTGGTATCTGGGTGAGTATGAGGAGAAGGAAGGGAAAGTTCCTCCCTCTGGTTCTCCTCCCTCTTCACTGTCTTCCTCCAATTCATGGTTGTAGCGGTCAAGGCGGGCTGTTGGAATAGGAAGACACTGATGAAGACAACAAGATTACAAAGAAAACATCTTATTCTTTTCTCTATCATCCTTTGATATTTTTTTTACTCCAGGTCATAGCCAGTTCCCCTAAAAGTCCCTTCACAAAATATCAACTCACTGTCAAAATAGCTAGTATCTTCTTCATGGTCAAGCTGTGGCACGAACTCGGCCTTCATTCTCAGAAGCGAGTCCCAGTCAATGGTGATGAAGAAAGGATGTTCCTTGACTTCCACGGCACCTGCCACTGTCCCTAGCCGATCCAGTGGTGAATGATGAAGCAAGGCTGTGATCAGATCCTTGGCATCTTCTGCCACAGGCCAGTCATCCTCACTCGGCCACTCTATGTCATCATTGACTGTGTGAGCGAAGAGTTCCTCCGGTGTTTCACCAAAGAAGGGCACACATCCAATAAGGAACTCGTATAGAATCACTCCCATGGCCCACCAGTCAACAGGCTTGCCATATCCTTGTCTGTAAGGTGTTCAAGGTTGTTTTAAGTAAGTAAAGAAAGAAAACAATAAATAATGATATAGGTATACTGTACAAGTCTTCAAAGACCTTCCAGCAAGATATTTACAAAAATGAACCAGGAATATTCACAGAAAATCACATTATGAAGCTGAAAGTCTAATAATTCCCTTTCCACATACCTCAAAATTACTTCTGGAGCAATATACTCAGGTGTTCCAAACACCTGCTTGTCAGAGAACTGACGAGTCTCCTTGTCAATGTACCCTTCATACAAATTGGTGGCCAGTGACATTAATCCCATCTTGCTCAGGCCAAAGTCAGTCAGCTTGATGTGTCCCAAAGCAGTGATCAACAGGTTGTCAGGTTTAAGATCCCTATGTACAATGCCATAGCTGAAATGGAAAAAAAAAATAAATGAACAAAATTAATAAATATAGTGTTACACCTTGTGAAGCATGGCTAAGAGAAACCTGAAGATACAATGAAAGCAAATGCACCTAATGCATCCTGTTTAATTCCTCATAAATAAAAACCCGAAAAACAAACCTATGCAAGTATTCAACAGCCAGCACCGTCTCAGCAAAATAGAAGCGTGCCATGTCTGGTGGGAAGGGCCCCATAGCCTTCAGCAGAGTGGCGCAGTCTCCACCTTCGACGTACTCCATCACAAGACAGAGGTGCCGCTTGGTCTCAAAACTACAAATCATTGACACCACAAAGGGGTTGTCGGTGAAGCTCATAATATCACGTTCATTGAAGACCTGTTCCACCTGAGAGAAGAAACATATTCAAGGTAAGTTATGGGTACTATTCCTCATTAAATGTTAGAGGAGTTGAAACAACTAATACTTTTCTGGAAAGCAGTATTGGCAAACTCTAGTATAACAAAAAGTAAAATTATTATCATAAAAAAACAACTACTTTGTATCAATCTAGACATGAAACCAAAGATAAGAATGAGAGAGAGAACAAATTGAATATTTTGACTTGCATAAAAATCTCTTAAAAGTGTGTGTAAACATGGACAACAAAACAGGACATCCACAGAACAAAGAGACAGAGAAAAAGAAAGAAAAGAGCAACCAAAAAAACAATCCTCACTTGATTCCTCAGCATGAGGTTGTGCTTGCTGATTTTCTTCATAGCAAACCGCTCCTTGCTCAACTTGTGTCGCACTAAATACACTGCTCCGTAAGCCCCATTCGAGATGAGCTTTATATTCTCGTAGTCCTCTTCTTTCGGGGTGCTTTTGGAAGGCGGAGTAGTCGAGTGCGTGGAAGACTGTTCTGGGGAGTACTCTGAGCTGGAAGCCTTAGGCTGGGCTCCCCCGCTCACTCCCGAGGTGCTCGTGCCACTACCGGCACTGTCCTCGGCATCTCCATCCCCGGCTAAATCATCGCTTAGTTCTGTGGAAGTTATTACGATTGATATTTTGCCAACGATTCCTTGATGATTCAAGGAAGATTAAATAATAATGTGACAATATTACTACTAACACTTTTTTAAAATTATAATGTAGAGATGCGTATTTTTGGATTTGTCAAAAAGAAACTGTATTAAAAAGAACATACAAAACTAAGGCTTTCTATGACAGTAATTTCCTGAACTGAAACCACACTCCAAACAGTAAACATATCTAAAGAACCTAAACTTGACTTACCAGCTAAGGGGTCTCGGTTAAGGCCAAGCTTCGTGATAATGTACTGAGGAATGTCCGTCTTGATGCCCTGGCTGGTCCTGGCCTGCCCCTCTGCCTGCTCAAGCAAGTGGTAGAACTCCTCGGGGTCAAATTCAAGACATTCCAAGAGACGGGCTGGCCTTGACACAATCAGGAGGAGCTTCTTGATCAGGGAGGTCAAGTGAGCCGCAGCGTCTGGGGACTTGTCTCTTGTCTGTTGGGAGAGGATTGGGGGGTGGGGAATTCCCGTCAGAGGGTGTATAATAATCAGTATAATAATATAACATCCAGTATGGTTATTCGAGAAGTGGGAACTGATGTATGACTGAAATTACTGATGTGTGAGGTACTTTAGACCTAAGAAGTAGAGCACATTTCTGGATGAAAAACATTTAAGTCACTGGATCTGAAATCATCCTTTCTAATCTCATCCCATGGTGTGCCATAATCACAAAAAAAAAGAAAAGAAAAAAGGAAAAAAACAATAACAAATAAATGTGTCATTTTCTCTGATAAGCATAAGGCAACTGGTGCAAGTTGTGGCTTGCTTCCCATTAGTTAAATTAGTGAAGCCAAATGACATTTTATATTCTTATGTGGTCTTGTAAAACTAATTACAACTTAGAAAGGTATGCAAATTTCAAGCAATTTTTCTCTACAACTATACTAGCACACATCTTGATGATACAATATCTGTGGTTATTCACAAACTATTTATTAAATTTCTTTTATGCCCTATTCACCTACGGGTTCCACTATGTTCATCCAACCAAATCGCAAACCAAGTAAAGAGAAGAGCTATACCCCAAACACTTACCTCACACAGGAGCTTCTCTAGGTTCTCCGAGAGCTCGTAGAAGTAACGGCTCGTGATGAGCTTCTGCTGCGACTTCTCCAGGCAGTCCTTCGCCATTTCCAAGACCTGGTGGTGGACAAAGCGTGCAATTGCAACAGCATCTTGGGCAATGTCTGAGCTTCCCTGTTCTTCCAGGTTCTTGTTATCCTCGATGAAGGTGTTCAGTCTCTCCTCCATCTGTTGCGTGGCCTGAAAGAATAGCAATATTTCCACATTACAGCCATATCTATTACCAACACCAAGCTTTCCTTCATGAAAACCCAATACTGTTGTTACTGTTATCAACAGTTCAATAGTAAAAGTAGAAAATTCACTGAAAGTAACATTATAATCTTTAAAATAAAATATTGAGGAACAATATCTAATATCTAAGAGAATTCACGGTCAATACAAATGAAAGTCGTGAACATCACTCACCTTGGGAAACCGTTCTTTGTACAGAGTGTTCATCATGATAATCTCGTTGTCAATCACTGGCGATCGAATTGGACTACTGCATGGAGATGACAAGATATTAATAATGGGAATATAGAGTCAAAAACATAAGTAAAATAATAACAGAACATCAATATCTGTCTTTCCTTTGTATTTAACAATCATTAAAGTTTCTCATATTCTCAGTATATTTTTTCAAAAAATTTAAAAACTCCCAAAAGTTCAAATACATCAAACCACATTATTTACAACGGTGTGTTGAAATGCAATAAACAAAAGAAAACACTGTGCACGGCATTCTTTAGAGAGTAAATAAAGATGGAAGATGACAGAGAAATTATCATAATTACCAAAATTATAGCCTAAATACCTACTATTTAGATAATTTATTTTACAATCACCTTCATTTATGTAGCATATGTGTAAGTTATGCACAGTCTAAAAAACTATACAATTTATAATACTCATTAAAAACAAATACAAGATTTAAGTACCCTGAGGTCTTATTTTCAGAATACACATCCACATCCAGACAAACGCACACGTGCGCACACGCGCTCACCAGACGGCACGCATGCGCACACCCTCACACACACACACACACACACACACACACACACACACACACACACACACACACACCTTGAAGTTATTTTCCTCTCTCTACCTAAGTATGACACATCTACTTCAATACAATCCAACACCCCCCAAAAGAAACTCTTCATACTAAAACTTAAAAAAAACATGCATTCAACACACTTTCTTCTCCTTTGATCCTTATTTCATGATTATTCTGTCCATCTCAGTACAATTTACATAATCAATAATCATTCCTTAATACCAGATTCAATGACATTACATAACTTTTCAATTTTTTGGCAATTATCTTTTTTGAACACATGCACACGTACATATACATGTCATCTACTTTCAGGCACGTAAGTAAACACCTTATTCCCGCACAATGACATATAACAAAGGTTCCATAGATATCTTTTATGTCATTCAGCTGAAGATTCAAAGAGGTGTTACCCCATATATCTTTAAAATGTATGATTATGTATATATGTATTTGTGTATAGACACACACAAACACACACACATAACACTACAAAAATGAACAAATATATCATGCTAATTGCTAGATTACCTACATCCTTAGCTTTAACAACTATAAGCACATACAACTTTAAAAGATACACATAACACATTCCTCTTCTGGGACTCATGTCTTTAGTGATGTGCAACAGCAAAAAAAAAGTGTCTAATTTTGGCATCGGAACTCGTGCGTGCGTGTGTGTGTGTTTGTATACTGGTATATATATATACATACATATATACTGACAGTGATACAGCCAATTCAGCAGCAGTAAAGCAAGGTTTGGTGCTTCCCATTAAATATTTAAAAAAAAGTGAAAAAAGTATAAAAAAAATCAAAAGGCAAAAGAAACCACAAGCCACTTGTTGGGATTGCAGAATATTGGCTAAGGAGTAAGGTGAGAGAGAGGATGTGAGTCTGATATCTTACTCAAGTGTGGAGATGCACAGCCAGGCCAGACTAGAGCCGCACAAAGTGAAGAAAAACAAAAAAACGAAGAACAAAATTACTCGTTGACAAAAACTTATAATAATAAATGTGTTCTTGTGCTACTAAAAGCAGCAAATATCATCAGCTTGTTAAGCATATTGATGCATTTTTATATTTGCATATATTTTGCTCATCTGGAATAGGAGCTTTCCATATGCTGTGGCACAGAAAACTCATTAAAAAAAAAAAAAACTAAAAAATACACACAAAAAATGAAGACATCTAAATCACAATTTGTTTTTTGAGAATAGACTTTGATGTTTACATATACAAATATTTGCAATCAAAATCAGTTGAAGCGAATCATCACGTCAGATTTTGAAAAAAAGCTATGCACTTTTTTTTTTTTTCTATCAACTAAATTTTTCTCCATGTAACCTGAATAAGAATTTGTATTTTTCACATGTGATAATCAGCAAATGGTTTGGAGATGCCAAGAAGAATAAATGAAAGAGAAGACTATTGACATCACCTATATTTTGAAAAAGTTTCCATTACCTGCTTTTCTGTTAATGCGACCCACATTGAACGTTAAAAAATTTGTGATTTGGGAAAGTGAGATAAAGAAAAAGAGAGTGAGAGAGAGGCTTATCAAACAATTTCTTGGGTTGCAGGCTGGATGGTAAATCTGGATATATCAACTATAAATTGGGGGAAAAAGGTATATTCATCACTAAAACAATTATAATAATCACAATGATAATAATAAATACATCAATTTTGGGAGAGCGACTTTTAACAAAAAGAGATCCATACATATATATTTTTTTCCTTTTTTTTTTTTTTGTAATCTCAGATTAGTTACTCTGTTAACAGTGCAAATCTCACAATTAGCAAAAAAACAAAACAAAAAATGACAAGTCAAGCATCTGACAGCACATGTCAATCACAAAGGGAGGTCTACAGTTCTCTGTTTTGTGGAGTTCAGAACTGGGATTAACAGGACTCTCCGAACACCCACAGACAGCTAGACATTGTGACCTGTCCACAGGTACTAAGGTCTACAGATTCTAAATCCTCCTATAAGGGTCTTGATCTTTAAATTAATTGATGGCATTACAGCGAAATATTTTGTTTTGTGGGTAACACTTGGCATGTTGCGGGAATAGGAAAATCTAAATTCAAGAAATTATAGAAAAAGGTGATAAATGCAACATCTTTTGGAAAAAAAAAAAAAAAAAAAAAAAGAGCCCAGGTTGTCATACATGTGATGTGAAAAATTAAGACAATTTTTTTTCCCCTGACCTTAAATTCATCAATTAACTTGAAATGCTTAGTCACAGTGTTGCCTAAAATAATAATCGACTGTCAAAGAGCACTATTCCTTTGGCTACATTAGTTCCATAATTCTCTTTTTTCATCTAAGAACTATCATCCAAACATAAAAGAAAGGAAAGTTCTCAAACTTGTATCTAGTAAAGAGATTATGAAGGTAACATGAAAAAATAGAGAGAGAGAGAAAAAAAAAAGAAAAGGAAGGATAATGAAGAAAAAAAACAAGACAAATCAATAAATGCAATGCAATGCAATCACACACTCAACAGAACCCCTTACCTAAGGGATCGGGAGCGAGGTCTGTTCATCGGGGAGCGCCTTCCGTCATCGTCGATTGACGGGTTGCTTTCCCCTGAGGAGAAGTGGCGGATGTGGGAGTGTCTGACTTCCTCTACAGCTGGAGAGCTGGTGTTGGAGAGGTTCCCCGGTCCTACGGCACCGCTGCCTGCTCCGCCTGCTCCTCCTCCTCCAATCTGGTGGAGACGCTCTTGGCTGGAGCACTGGGACTGCAAGACAAGATTTCCGTTAGAGTGCTGCTTGTTCCATGCGTGTGTGTGTGTGCATGTGTGCGTCTTCTAGGATTTCTCAAACTAAAGAATCATTAACTTTTAATCCTAAGAAAAAGGACATTGACTATCAACTTCGTAAATCATACTAAACTACACTTTCCAAACTTTGAAACAATTTTAATCTATTATGACTGAAAAAAAAATTTCATCTCTCACGCTCCATATACACATACTCTATATACCAATATAAACAACAAAAGCAATACAAAAGCTTTAGATCCAGATACCCACAGATACATTAGACGATCCAGGAGTTGTGCCATATCCTGAAGAAGGAAGGGAAGCGACAGACCACCTGCGTCCGTCT
>NW_028234429.1:16996505-16999005 GCF_977035675.1 Penaeus japonicus | reverse complement strand
GTGAGTGAGTGTGTGGATGTGCATGTAGCATCCACTTAGTATCCATGTAGTGTGTGTGTGAGTATGCGCGCGTGCGGGTCCGGGTGAGCCGCGTGTACCTTGAAGTGCATGAGGGAGGTGACAGGGAGGGGGAGGTGCAGCGCCGCGCGCGACGCCGCCTGCCGCAGCGTGGAGTCGGACACCGAGCGGGACATGCCGCGGCCGCCCAGGCCCACGCCCGCACCGAGCGACTCCGCGTCGGGGGCGCGCGGCGGGCGCAGGGGCGGCAGCTGGTCGTCCGCCTCCCCCGCCACCCCCGCCGCCTCGCCAGGCACCGAGCCTGAGCGCACGAGGGGGGACGGCCCGTGCGGCAGCGTGGGCGTCTGGGCGGCCATGGGCGTGGCGGGGGTGGAGCTGGCGTGCTGCTGGTGGTGGTGGTGGTAGTGGTGCCACGTGCCCCCCATGCAGTAGGCGCGGATGGGCGGGGGTCCCAGCACGGGGGTGGGTGCCGGGGAGGGCCGGCCGCCCACCACCATCACCGCGAGAGAAGGGCTGCCTCCATTCCTGGGCCTGCGGAAGCCATACGGGTGAGGGCGGGGCAGAAGGGGGGGGGGGTTATCAGGGGTATGGGGGTGGGTTAGGGTCACGCCGTCAGCGACCCACGCGCAGACACAACCTTTGCGGCCGCGACAACGCCTCTCGAATCGAGCTCAAACGTCGGCGCCCACGGAAGTTCCCGGGTTCACGGGGATGGTTCCCTCGGTAATCGGAAACGATATGTCGGTTCGTTCGGTTCTGCAGGCGGTTCCAATGGCAAAAGCAACAGAGGGTTTTCGTTCAGGTAAATCTTTCATTAAAAAAAAAATCCAATTCCATAATCCTAGGCTTTGAGAACAACGAAGAAAAGACCAATCATGATGCATTTGCACATTCAACGATGCACGGACCAACAAAGCCGATCAATTTAGCAACCGCATTCGCAAATTAAAGCCACGCAGCACATGCATCTATTATGCAAATCACTACAATCATCAAACGCTTGAAAACACAATACCAAGTCCATTTCCATCTCCTCCTCCTCCTCCTCCTCCTCCTCCTCCTCCTCCTCCTCCTCCTCCTCCTCCTCCTCCTCCTCCTCCTCCTCCTCCTCCTCCTCCTCCTCCTCCATCGTACCCTCTATTCCATGCCCCGAACACAAAGACAATGCCCCAAGCTTACTGGACAAACAGCAAGTATGGATAGCAAATGGGAGTGGGACATGGGTAGTAGAATTTGGAGTGGGGGGGAAAGGAAGAGACGGGAGGTAAACGGAGAAACAGAGGAGTAGGAGGAATAGGATGAGTAGAAGGCAAAGAAGGAAAGGGAGCTGGAGTAGGAGGGGCCAGGTAAGCAAGGCCACACAGCGGCGGGAAGCAGGACGGCGCGGCCGCGGCGGCGAGAGCCTTTGTGCGGGACGGCCAAAGCGAGGCGGGAACACCAGCCCAACCTGCTTCCCTGGAGAGCCTGCCTGCCTGCTTGCCCACCGCTTCTGCCTCCTCCGTGCTTCCATTTCACGCACACACACTCACTCACATGAACGCACGCACGCACGCACACACACTCACTCACATGAACGCACGCACGCACGCACACACACACACGCACACACACACACGTGAGGAAGGAACTCTACAGCCTGCCTAGTGTGTGCGAGGTATTCCCGTGTACTACAAGAGGTTTCAACATCTTCCGAGTTCTCGTTGCTTTCCGATTGCAAATAAGCTTCGTTTATGCAGAGCGCGGATAAAGAAAACGAGAATGTGTATCTGCAGAGCTTAAGAACAGACCTGGATAGGGTTTCTTGAGCACTATAACACGTGGTGAGTGGTGATGTTAGAGCAAGTCATAACAACGAAACAACAAAACCGTTAAACGTTATTAGAACACCTGCAACGGGAGTTACGAAAAAAACTAACTTCAATACGCCAGGACAATGCAAAGGGAGAGGCAATGACACGACACGACACGACACGAAACAAATCGAACGAACAAAGGGCACGAGAACGAAAAAAAAAAAAACGCAGACAAATATCACATGACACGAAACGACACGAGGCAACCGCCAGAGGAGGCAACACACGGATCAACACGCCCAACCTACACATCCACGCGCCTTACCTGAAAACGACAACAGGTGGGCAGTTGCAGACGGAACTCATAGTCTATGGTTCGCGCCATGGTGGGCGTGTCTGGCCTGAACACGGACAGCATTTCACACGCGTTGCACATGAGGGTTGTGGAAGAGGTGTTCTCTCTTAATTAACTATGGCTTTCCCTTAATCATGTGTCGGGGTTTCTTTAATTAATAGATTTATGACACTGGAGTCACTGTCCCGAGTCTTTCTTTGTCTTCTCGTAAATATCAGTTTAATTATATACGTATATATTTCTTTTCCTGCGACTGCTCTCTCTTTCAAAATTCCTTCGAGCACGCAAAGTTCATCTGCAGGATAACGAAATCTTCAGCATCACTTGTATTTCA
>NW_028234429.1:16976505-16994005 GCF_977035675.1 Penaeus japonicus | reverse complement strand
TATTAAAGCTTTGTTTGGTTGTTTCTTGTTCTTCTTGTTCTTGTTCTTGTTCTTCTCCCCTCTCTCTCTCTCTCTCACTATTTCCCTTTCTCACACTCCCACACAAGGTCGAAAATCACGGCCACTCCACGCAGCGCCTCCGCCCTTAAAGCCCCGGCCACTCCACTCCCTTAGGTTTCCCTGAAGCCTTCAATTATGGTCCTCTTAGACCCCCCTCCCTCCCCCCTCCGCTATCCCCAACGCCCGCCCGCAATTGGGAGCTAAACTGCAGTCCGCACGCCCATCGCCCCCTCAGAGCAGCGGGGCCGCCCAAACTTTCTCATTAGTAATTGTTACTTCTCCTTATAAGGTTCACTTACTTTCGCGAGCCGCTCTGATCATGAAGGTTGCGGTCACGTTACGGCAATCACGTGTACACGTACATGTACGTGTATAAGATCAGGTAAACGCGCATACATAAACACACACGGACACATCAACACATACATAAAGAAAGAAACACACATTCGTAACAAATACACACACACACACACACACACACACCTGTAACACCTCACGCACTCCTATATTACAGCAGTGACGGGCTGTGTCACCGTAATCCGAATCTGCGTAACAGTCTGTGCCACTTTCACCGTCGTGAAGAAAGCTATCACTGTCGCTGTCTACTGGGAGAATATTTCCGCAAACATCAGGAATATTATTCACTGATTTGTGCAAGTCGGATGGTGTTATTACTCAGTCAACACTGCAGAATGAGGATAAATATTTGGCGATCCTGTAGCCTAATTACAACTTCAAGTTTCAATACATCGTGTGTGTGTGTGTGTGTGTGTGTGTGTGTGTGTGTGTGTGTGTGTGTGTGTGTGTGTGTGTGTGTGTGTGTGTGTGTGTGTGTGTGTGTGTGTGTGTGTGTGTGTGTGTGTGTGTGTGTGTATGTGTATGTGTATGTGTATGTGTGCGTGTGCTTGTGCTTGCGCGTGTGCGTGTGCGTGTCCGTACGTGTACGTATGCGCGTACGTGTTTACACACCTGTGTGTAAATATACATATCAGTGTATACATAAACGCAATACACACTCAAGTGTACCTTCATCCATACGCATATAAATAAATAAACACGCCAATGTATCAAAAAAGCGCTTCTATGTCAAGTGTTTGCGCGCAGGACGTCTCAGGAGAGGGTGCTTAGGCCTCCTCCGCCCGCCCCCAGGCTGGATGGAGGCAGGAGCAGGCTGGCCTCACTTTCTCTCTCGCCGTTCCTCGGACGAGACGCCTCGCTTTGCATAAAAATCTGGGTTTTATCCATATTTTCCTCTCTTTTTTTCATAGGTCTTCGGGATATCTACAAGTCGCTGAGATCTATCAGAGCGGTATTTATTTATCACTTAAATTTGGAAAGTTGGGAAAAAATAAATATCAAATTAACGATTTTTTGGGTGTAAAACAAATTCCTTCATCTGAATCATTACAGGCTCCTTTTTCTCTTCCTAAAATCAAACAACATAAACACCATATGCCATACACCCCTCCATAAATAAACAAACAAATAAACAAATAAATAAATAAAATGATTATAGCAAATCTGTCGACAGCTGGAAAAAAAAAACATACGGTATCTCTCCCTTACGCCAGTCTAACCTCAGCTTAACCTTCTGCCGACGGCGATAGGCCAACCATACTTACATACAAACACGCACACAGCCACACTCACACCTGGCAGCCCCCCCCCCCTCCATCCCTCCATACCTCCCTCTCTTCCTCTCCATCTACTACTCTATCTCTCCTTTATCCCTCCATGCTCTCTCTCTCTCTCTCTCTCTCTCTCTCTCTCTCTCTCTCTCTCTCTCTCTCTCTCTCTCTCTCTCTCTCTCTCTCTCTCTCCCCTCAGTAGCCCACCCTCCCTCCCTCCCTCCCTCCCTCATGGTCACTTCATTTCATCACCTCCGGCCTTCTCTTATGGTCGTCCCTCCATCGCGTGTATAGTGTTAATGTGAAGTAATGTGGAGGTTTGAATAATGATAGGCCATGCTAAGGAGGAGGAGGAGGAGGAGGAGGAGGAGGAGGAGGAGGAGGAGGAAGAGGAAACGTAAAGAAGGCTTAGAAGAGAAAAACAAAGAAATACAAGACAAAAGGAAAAAAAAACTAAAAACAACAAAGAACAAACGGCTTAGAAAAAAAACATAAAAAAGCGAATCTAAAAAAAAAAGTTACGATCAAGAAAAAAAAAAAAAAAAAAAAAAAAAAAAAAAAAAAAAACCTATTGAAGTGCGAACACCTGCGACCAGTGACAAGTTCCTCCGGTCCTTTGATCAAGGGCACTACGATCATCCCCCCTCAAGGTCGAGTTAGCAGCGCATGCCATTAGGCGCACTCTTTATAAACACATAATTCTGACGGATGACTCCCGCCCCGATGACTATGCCTCGTCCAGCTCGAGTGCCGGTCATCATTCACAGCTGGTTGTGTGCTCTGAGGGTTACTGCTGTCATCATTCACAGCTGGTTGTGTGCTCTGAGGGTTACTGCTGTCATCGTTCTCAGCTGGTTGTGAGCTCTGAGGGTTACTACGAGCTTGTGTATTGTGCTATTCCTAAGGGAGAAGTAGTTCTTTCCCTTTCTACCCGAGAGAGGGGAAGGATTCGGGGAAAGATGGTGGTTGGTGGTTATGGTGGTTGTGGCGGGTGGTAGGTGGTGGTTAGTGGTTAGGGGTTGGTGGTGGTGGTGGGTGGTGGTGGGTGGTAGGTAGATCATCATTATTATCATCAAAATAATAACTCCGATGATGATGATGATGATAAAATTTAATGACGGCAACAAAACAATAGCAATATCAACAATACTATGAACAGTAGCAATAACACTTCTTATAACCGCATGTACAGTGAGTGTCATGAAACAGCACGCCCTCCCGCCGCCCCTCCTCCGCCCTCCCGCCCTCCCTTCGCTCCACCGGCTTAGTCGCTCGATAAGCGGACGGGCGGCGCGGGCGGCCATTGTCATCGCACCACGCTCTCTTTCCGAGCAATAATCGCCATGCGCATGACCTACTTCCTACCCTTCGCCCCCCCCCCCCCCCAACGACCTGAACAAACAAACTCCCACCTTGGATATCGCCGGCTGTTTACCCTATCTCCTTCCTCCCCTCTTACCCTATTCGTCTTCCCCTCTCCTTCCCCTCTCTCCATTAAGTCCCCCCCTCTGTCTCTTTGTGCGTGTATCTCTCTCTCTCTCTCTCTCTCTCTCTCTCTCTCTCTCTCTCTCTCTCTCTCTCTCTCTCTCTCTCTCTCTCTCTCTCTCTCTCTCTCTCTCTCTCTCTCTCTCTCTCTCTCTCTCTCTCTCTCTCTCTCTCTCTCTCTCTCTCTCTCTTTCTCTCCCTCCTTCTTCCGCATTACCGCGTCTTTTATCCACTTCAACGTACAAGCAACACTGTATCACAGCATCCGTGCAGATTAAATCGTCGGCGTATTAATCGACCTTTTACTCATATTCTCATTCGCCTAACTCAATCTCTCCATCTCTTGCAGAAAATAACATAATAATCAATTCCTTTCCATCTTTTTACTCTCGTGTAACTTTTCCAAAGTCGAGATGGCAATCTGAAACGATATTCTAAGAACGAACGTCCGAGCATCATCCCTGACAATAATTAACTCCGAACTCCTCGAAACTGGAACACTAACGAGGAGAAGAAGAGAAAAAAATCACAAAGATTCATCAAAATTTCAAAAACCATCGTCCCTATGGGATGAGCAGAAAGAAGCCTTCTTCCTGACCGGCGCTTGTACGGACGGTTGAAGGTAAGGGCCAGCCTAAGGGGACGGAGGGCTGGGTGCTAGGGACTAGGGGGAGGGTAAGGGAGGGGGAGGAGGACATAGAAACGACTCTTCCCCCCCTCCCCCCCTCCTTCCCTCCCCCCTACCAACACCGTAGCTTTCACCCGCCGCCGCCGCCGATGAAGTCCCCGCCGGAAGCTCGTTGTACTTCCGATTCCGCCCGTACAAAAACCGCGGGGAATAAATTGGTCAGTTCCCGATTTCGGTTTCTTGAAGCGGAGGTGGTTGAAGGGGAGAGAGGACGGGGGGGGGGGGTAAATGTCACATATCTAGTTTCATTTACTTTCTTCCACTACGAAAGAAAATGCAGGCATGTAGACAGACATTGAAACACAGACACGTGCACACACACACAAAAAAAAAGAAAAACACACAATACACAATATACACACTAATCAACATCACTCGGTTTCGAAGTGGATTTGTCGGGTTCCTTCTTTGTTCCTGTTGCACCGTCCAGCTTCAATTGCACTAACAATATGCGTTACTCATCACTCATGAATGAAGCCATTAAGATCATAATTCATCATAATTCGCATTGCAAAACAATGGCATTCACCCCGCCCTTAATAATCATTTATTTCTTTGTTTCCCAATTAGCAATTATTCCTCTTTGGATAATTAGATAAATGTCTATACGTATGCAAATGCCAATAACGGCACAATGGCATTTGATGCAAATATCGAATATTGCAATTCCATTCCCCATTCCGGTGTAGAATATCAATTAATGCATTTTTGTGTGTGCGTAAAACCGAATTCATTTCGCGCACAGACACAAATACACTCAAACAAACACTCTCTTCCCCCCCCCCCCACCCCCCCCCTCTCTCTCTCTCTCTCTCTCTCTCTCTCTCTCTCTCTCTCTCTCTCTCTCTCTCTCTCTCTCTCTCTCTCTCTCTCTCTCTCTCTCTCTCTGCTGAAATCGAAAGCCATGACAATACAACACACAAATATTTGGAGGGCGATAAAATAAACCTCAATTACTTTAATGACAAAACACACACACACACACACACGCACAAACATACAAACCCCCTCTACCAACAACCAAACAAAAGAACAAAGTGTCAATTATCCAAGAAGAACTCACTTCCGGAAACGATTACAGAACACGAGTTACGACACAAAAGCCTCTCGTGATGCAGCAAAAAAAAAAAAAAAAAAAAACAGCACCGACGACCGAACAAGCGAGTTATAACGACCTAGTGAGAAATATAGGGGGAGGGGGGGGGCGGCGGACGGGGGAAGTGAGGGAGACAGGCAGATATATTGATAGATATATGGATATGGATATATATATATATATATATATATATATATATATATATAAAGATAGATAGATGGGAAGATACATATAGATAGATATACAAGGGGGGGGGGGGTGAGGGAAACAGGCAGATAGATAGATAGACGGAAAGATATATATATATATATATATATATATATATATATATATATATATATATATATATATATAAAATAGAGAGATGGGAAAATACATATAGATAGATATACACGGATACACAAGACAGACATGAGGGAACCAAAGGGATGGATAGATAGATAGCCAGTCAGAAAGCAGAAACACAAGTGAAAAGAAAGAGTGAAAGCTTATGCAAAACGAGAGAAAGAGAAGCAAGAGAAAGAGTGAGGCAACACGAGAGAAAGAAAGCGAGTAAAAGAAAAAAAGAAAGTTCGAGAAAAAGACAGAAAGATTGAGCTATAACTCGAGGTTGAGTTCTCAAGGGCAGGTGGTTCTTCGGCGCCGATAGGACGAGACAAGCACAGATCAAAGAGCTATAATGACGATGAAAAAAAAAGAGACACGGATTCTGCAATGATCTCCAATGATCGAGAGGAGGAGGAGGAGAAAGAGGATGAACTGAAGGAGAAGGTGATGATGAAGAAGAAAACTAGAAGGAGAAGAGGATGAGATACATAGTTGTAGAAGTAGAAGAAGTAGAAGAAGCAGAAGAAGAAGAAGAAGCAGAAGAAGAAGAAGAAGAAGCAGAAGAAGAAGAAGAAGAAGGGAAGGAGAATGAGGAGAAGAAGAAGAAGAAGACGATGAGCAGGATGGGAAAGTAGGCCGCGCCCGCCCTCCCGGGCCCTCCCCTCCCCTCCTCCTAAAGACCTCCGTACCCTTCCACCGCGTAGGATGTGGTATATCATTTTCTCCCCCCCCCTCCTCCCACCCCCACCTTACCCCAGCCCCACATCCCCTTCCTACACCCCTCCCCTCCCCCCCTCAAGCCCTATCCTAACCTTTCCCCCTTCCCCCCTGTCCCCCTCCACCCCCTCACCCCCCCGAGGGCACCCAGGGCCTTCGTCCTTCTCTCCGGGGCAGTCGCTGAAGAAGGCCGGATGTACAGCGCAAGGTCCCCTGGCCTTGGCGTCCTTCGAGTACTTTCTGCCGCGTGTGAAAATGGCCGGCCCTTAAGACTATTATTTTATTATTATCTTTTTTTTCTTATTTTTTTCAAGGCCCGGTGCGCCGTCACTACCTTGGTGGTATATGCGATGTTCCTTGGATATATGTTTTTTTTTTTTTAATATCAAGAAATGGATATAGAAATAACATAAGTAAAAAAAAAATAAAAAAAACAAGCCGAATTAAAAAGAAAAAAAAGTCCAAAAAAAAAGAAAAAAGAAAAAAAGAGAAAAACAATATACAACAGCTATTTGCATTAAGCGAAAAAGACCTTGAGGAGGGGGAGGGAGAGGGAGAGGGAGAGGGAGAGGGGTGGGGGAGGGAGATGGGGAGGAGGAGGAGGGGGGTGGCATACCGAAGGCACAGTGGCTCATTGAGCCGACATGCCATCAATCTCCCCATCATACATTGGACTGGCGACTCAAGAACCCGATGTAAAGAAACATATCAAATGCAATAAGCTATTTTCAAATATAATAATAATAAAATAAAATAAAAACAACATGATGAAAAATATTTAAATCTATGTGAAAATAAGATACAGAAACATATCAAATGCAATAAAAGCTCTTTAAAAATATAATATAAACACAAATATAAAAAGTAATAAAAAGTATGAAAATATTCTTAAAGAAGAGATAGAGAAAGGTAGAGAAAAAAAATCAAGGAGCCTAATGCTAGGGACTAGCATGTGGGGACTAGCAACAACATAGCATCCTCGACAGCATATCATCATAATGCATATCATTGCAAGCACCTCATCATTACGCAAAACGTTACACTAGCTAACAGCACCTCGTTGCAACAGTCATAAGGGCACTAAGGCAAGGTCCGGAGGTAACCATGAGTTGCAGCCGCACTCAGAGCCTTGCAACTTGCAATGGCTACCCGCATTCCTCTCCACGTTACACTGCCTCTAACGGTGGCTGCGAATGACTCAGACCCGCACTGGGAGACAGAGGGAGGGAGGGAGGGAGGGAGGGAGAGAGGGAGAGAGGGAGGGAGGGAGAGAGGGAGAGAGGGAGGGAGAGAGGGAGAGAGGGAGGGAGGGAGGGAGAGAGGGAGAGAGGGAGGGAAAGGTAAGGGAGTGGAGGGAAGAGAGGCAGGAGGAGGGAGGGAAGAAAATCAGAGTTGAAAGGAGGGAGAGCAAAGGGTAGAACTCGAAAATGAGAGAGAGAGAGAGAGAGAGAGAGAGAGAGAGAGAGAGAGAGAGAGAGAGAGAGAGAGAGAGAGAGAGAGAGAGAGAGAGAGAGAGAGAGAGAGAGAGAGAGAGAGAGAGAGAGAGAGAGAGAGAGAGAGAGAGAGAGAGAGAGAGAGAGAGAGAGAGAAGAGAGAGAGAGAGAGAGAGAGAGAGAGAGAGAAGAGAGAGAGAGAGAGAGAAGAGAGAGAGAGAGAAGAGAGAGAGAGAGAGAGAGAGAGAGAGAGAGAGAGAGAGAGAGAGAGAGAGAGAGAGAGAGAGAAAGAGAGAGAGAGAGAGAGAAAGAGAGAGAGAGAAAGAGAAAGAGAGAGAGAGAAAGAGACAGTAAGAAAGAGAGACTAGAGAGACAGAAAGAAAAAGAGAACAAGCGAGAGAGAGAAAGAGAGAAAAAGAGACTAGAGAGAAAGATCCCAAATCAGCAAAAGCGACACACAAACACTCCGAGGATGAGAAAGAACGAGCGAAAGACAACACCTGAGCCGCGGCGGGACCAGTCACCGCAGACAAGACACCCGCCCCTTTTGGGCGAGCGCTTACTCATTCCACACCGAGCGACCCACCCACTGCATTGCACGAAAAAAAAAGAAAGTATCTTTTGACCAAAATACGACCTCTCTCAACCATAGAGATTGGACGTACGTATCTCCCAAACACAAAAATGAGACAAAGGAATAAAAATTGCCTGACCTCTCTCAAGAGATTCTTATATGCACGTATCTCTTCAAACAAGTTAAATCATATGCATTTTATCACGAAAGACAAACAACAACGTATCTCTCAACAACAAAAACAACAAATAACACGTATCCCAAACGAAGACAAACTTTATGTATTCCAGCAAAATAACCAGCATGTATCTCAAAAACAAAAACAAAAACAAAAACAAAAACAACATGCGTATCCTGCACTGAAACAAATGACGCACGACCCTCTAGCGAATGAGAACGTGCGCGAGCGTATGTCCTCCCCACATTTCGTCCTCGAGGAACAAGGAGGAGCTTTCAAGAAGGAGGTCGTCCTCGGAACGCCGGCTGGGAGACCCCAAGGGCGGCCTCACACAGCATCCGGCGCCGCGACATGATCCTTCGAGATGTAACGCGCCCACATACTTAAAACATCCTTACCGTCGAGGCGGGATGGGTGGGGGGAGAGTGGGGGGTGGGGACGGGGGGACAGATAGGGAGGGTGGGGTGTGGGATAGGGTACACAGGGAGATGGGGCAGACTGGCGGGGGTAGTGGGGGGGGGGGAGTGATGGAGGAGAGTTAAGGACCAAACTAAGTGGTTCTTACAACTCACTTATCCGTTCTAAGAACAAGAATACCCAGTTGCAATGTGTGTTGCAGAAAGGAAAACAAACGAAACAAACGCACCCGATATGGATGACGTGTTTTACGGACTAAATTGCAACACATGAGCACAGTGGCAACAGAGACCCCGAGAAAGTGAGTGAGAGTGTGAGAGTGCGAGAGAGAGAGAGAGAGAGAGAGAGAGAGAGAGAGAGAGAGAGAGAGAGAGAGAGAGAGAGAGAGAGAGAGAGAGAGAGAGAGAGAGAGAGAGAGAGAGAGAGAGAGAGAGAGAGAGAGAGAGAGAGTGAGAGAGAGAGAAAGAGAGACCAGTGGCAAACTCAGGGTGCGTATTAGTTACGAGTCTTAAGAAGAAAAAGCAGGAGATTGGAGGAGGAGGTGATGGTGGTCCCACGGCAGCTGTTGGGCAGCGACAGAACGCGAAACACTGCCGCCCACGCCCACGAACATGCGATAGAAGGAAGGAGGGGGAGAAAGTGGAGAGAGAGAGGGGACGGAGAGAGGGGAGGGAGAAACGGGAGGGCAGAGAGAGGTTTATTGAATAAACAAAGGTATTACGCTAGCGTTACCTCATGCCACTTGCATCATCAGGATATTGCAAGAGTTACTGCAGTTTGCACATGCAACGACCTGAACGACGAGGTGTTAAGTTCCCAGTGCGTGGGGACAGACCGGGGGAGGGAGGAAGGGAGGGAGAGAAGGAGAGAGGGAGGGAGAGAGGGAGGAAGGGAGGAGAGGGAGGAGAGGGAGGAGAGGGAGGAGAGGGAGGAGAGGGAGGAGAGGGAGGAGAGGGAGGAGAGGGAGGGAGAGAAGGAGAGAGGAAGGGATGGAGGGGAGGGAGGAAGGGAGAGAGAGAATCATACGCACTTAATTACATACTGCGTTTTCAATCCGTAATTATATGCCACGTTATCTTTCTGCATTATAATCCCTTCCATACACTCCCCTTCCCCTCACCCTCTAACCCCCAACACTCCTTCCTTCCTCCTCTCTTTCCCTTCCCACTTTCCTTCTTCTTCCCCCTTTTCGCTCCAATCCCCCCCCCCCTTCCCCTTGCTCCCGGCACAACGGTACCAGGTCACGCAAGAATTTCCGGAGCACGTGGACATCTACACCCCCCCCCTTCCTCCTTCCCCTCCCTTCTACTCCCTTCCCCGCCACCTCCCTCGCCCTAATAAACCATTACGTCACAGCTTCGACCTGCTGTTCTTCGGATACGCAAAGCTTGGCTCTCTCTCTAACTACGAAAGGACTTCTTTCTGAGGAGGGCTTCCTTCGGAGGATAAGACTTGGGGAGTCATTTCCTTTTTATTTCTTCATTTTTTTTTCTTTTCTTGATTCTTCTTAGGAGAAATGCTCAAGTGTTTGTGAAAGTGTGGTTTGTAAATACAAACGTACACACATACATATCTGCGTACCTTCACTAGCAAACGAGGAATACAAATGCATATACACATAAACATACACATACACACATACGCACCTTTCCCCCACACACATATCAATCTATCTATCTATCTATCTATAGACCGTAATAGCACACACAGACACGCAAACATACACAAACAGAGAGACACAGACGCAAACGCACACATACACTCCGGATCGCCGTCGGAAGCAAATCATTAAGCCACCATACGCTGCCTCCCCCTCCCTCCTGCCACTCAACCAATCACCTTCCCCCCTCCCCCTCCCCCCTTCTCCCCTCTCTACCCCAACCACCCTACCACCTCCCTTTACAGTCACTGACATCCAGGTCATGCCCCCCTTCACCCCTCCCCCTCCCCCCTCGGTACATCTTGGGAGGTCTGAGGGAGGGAACGTCCGGGATTTCGAGGTGTTCACGCGCTCTTTCCTCTTTCTTCGCCCTCTCGAAATCCTCTTCCTCCTCTTCCTCCACCCTCACTCCACCCCCTTCTTCCCCTTCCCCTTCCCCTTCCCCTTCCCCTTCCCCTTCCCCTTCCCCCTCCCCCAGCACTCTCCATCAGCACCCGCGCCGCCAAGCACCCCTGCCAGATGCATCGCAGCCAAACACAAAAGGGCCAGGCCGTGTAAATCTTTCCCCTTGTTTATCATTACGACATGAGGCGAAGGGTGATCACTGAAGCACTTGTCACGGGCGAGCGACCTAAGGGATGAAGTGGATGGAGGAAGGGGAGGAAAAAGTGGAAGGGGGAAGTGGAAGGGAATAGAATTGGAAGGGTGAAAGGCGGAAGGGGGGAGAGGGAAGAGAAGAGAAGAGAAGAGAAGAGAAGAGAAGAGGGAAGGGATGAGAGTGGAGAGGGGAGGGAAGGGGTAAAAGTAAGAGGGAAGGAGCAGGAGGGGGAGAGAAGGGATGGAGGAGGAGGAGTAGGAGCAGGAAGGGAAGAGAAGGGGTAGGAGAGGGTACGGGAGGAGGGCACGACTCAGAACAAAGAGAGCGAACCTATATTTAGGCCGTAAAATCTGAGAAACGGAAGAAAACGGAGAAGAAGCAGACAAAGACGCCCGCTGAGAAACAGACATAAAAGAAAGATGAGAAAGACAAGGAGAGAAGGCAAAGAGAAGAGTAAAAACGGAAAGAAAAACAACAACAACATATAAACGAGGAGCAACAGAAACGAAGGAAAAGACAAATAAAAAACAAAAGAAGACAAGAACAAGAACAAACTAAAAACAAAAAGAGACAACAAAACCATCTGCGAATGAAAGCAGAACCAGGCAGTAATAAAGAAGAAAGATGAAAGAGAAAGAAAAACCGAAAGAAAAAGAAAAAGAAAAACTAAAAGATAAAGAAAAAGAAAAACTAAAAGAAAAAGAAAGAGAAACGGAAAAGAAAATGAGAAAGAAAAAGAAAAATAGAAAGAAAAAGAAAAAAAGAACAGGACCAAGAACAAGAGAAAGATAAAGAGGGAAAAGAGAAAGAGATAAAAGAGAAATCAAGCAAGTTCACACAAGAACAAAATAAACGTGGGAATGAATCTGTAGACGATACAGCTCTCAGGTTGCTTGTGGGGAAGGAGGGGAGAGGGGAGGAGGAGGAGGAGGAGGAGGAGGAGGAGGAGGAGGAGGAGGAGGAGGAGGAGGAGGAGGAGGAGGAGGAGGAGGAGGAGGAGGAGGAGGGGGAGGAGGGGGGGGGAAGACGAAGATGAAGGAGAGAGAAAGATGGAGAAAGAAGAGAGGGGGGGGGGAAGAAGGGAGACGAGGTAGAAGAACGGAAGAGGAGGAGGAGGAGGAGGAGGAGGAGGAGGAGGAGAAGAAGAAGAAGAAAAAGAAGAAGAAGAAGGAGGGGGAAGAGGAGGAAGAGAAGAAAGAGGAGGAGCAGGGTGAGAACAGAAGAAGAAGAAGAAGAAGAGAGAAGAAGAGAAGAAGAGAAGAAAAAAGAAAGAAGAGAGAATATAGGAGAGAAGAGAGAAGAGGAGGAAGTGGGGGGGGAGGTAAGAAGCGAGTCTGAGGCACGTAGGAGTGCGCAAAGGAGCGTCCAGTTTCTTGGGAGAAAGATGACTCACACCTCCCACGCGCCCATATATTACGATGCTCAGGTCGCTGTGCGTGTGCGTGTGCGTGTGTGCGTGTGCGTGTGCGTGTCCATGCCTGTATGTATGTGGATGCGTGTAAATGTGTACGAGCGTTTCTCCGAGCGAGCATGTACAAGTCGTGTACACGCTATTCGTATATGCTATACGTATGCATATGCGTGTGAATGTGCGTGCGTGCGTGTGAATGTGCGTGTGAATGCGTGTCCGTGTGTCTGTGTGTGTTCGTGTGTCAGTGTGTGTTCGTGTGTGTTCGTGCTCGCATGCATAACTGCAGGCACATACACATATAAGCAAAGACTACATAAATGACTGCTTGCTTGCCTCTTCACGCACAAAGACACTCCAATGCAAACGTGTATACACTCACTAACAATACAAACAATGCCAACAGTCCATGCCATTCATTCCGCTTGCAACAGCCACCTGCATTACTGCAAGACCGCAAAGGAGAGAGAAAGACGGAGAGAAAAAAAATCCTTTTAGCCTATAGGATTTCACTGACCAAACTGGACGTGAGAACGAGCCAAGTCGAGCGGAATCAGTGGGACCAAACCGGAACTTTTTTTTTGGGGGGGATGGGGGGGGGGGTGATGGGTATTTTGTGTGTGTGTGTGTGTGTGTGTGTGTGTGTGTGTGTGTGTGTGTGTGTGTGTGTGTGTGTGAGGGGACGTTTGTTAAATCTTAAGGTAAACATGATACATTCCCCTAAAGACACATGTCACAAAAGACGCGCGCGGAGATAAATAAACACGCGGCATTGAAAATGTAGCCCGAGAGACAAACACACATAGATATACACATACACAGACACATACACATACACATACAGACACACATATGCGAACCACCCTCGCAACACAATCCCGATGTTGCTAAGGCTAAACAGGAAAAACAACTTAAAAAAAAAAGTCACTGTACGCTGCTGACGCCAAAATAAACAAGTTGCATTAATTATTCGTCACCTGTAAATTAATACACACACATCTTAAAGCATTTAAAGAATACAAATGCAGAGTTTATTTTGCTTCACATCCAAACAAAACAGTATGAGTCATAAAAAAAAAGAAAAAGAAAAAAAAATTACTCGACTCTTTACATCGTCATAAATACACATAAATCAACCCGGCAAGCAATACTAATGACGTCATCAAATAAAATCAATAAAATGTGCAACACTCGACATGCTCAACATCTTCATCCCTTTCGCTCCCGTCTTCGTTATATTCCTCCCCGTTTTTTTTTTCTCTCTCTTTCTCTTTCTCTTTCTCTTTCTCTCCCTCTCCCTCTCCCTTTCCCACCCCCCACCCCCACCCCCACCCCCACCCCCACTCCCTCTCCCTCTCTCTCTCCCTCTCCCACACCCACCCCCTCTTCCACTCCCACTCGCACTCCCTCTCCAACCCGTCCTTTATTGGATAAGGAATCGCGTGCCTCGCAAAAGTGCAGAAGAAACGTGCAGATATCACAGTCGTTGGTCACCGCCAGTGAGGCTAATTCTGGAGAGATGTTCAGGGTAATTGATAAATACAACGTGTATCTTCGAGCGAGTATTGTGCGATCTCGTGTGCGATCTCTCGTTTGCCCTCTTCTTTTGTCTAATCAATTCTATGTTTCTTTCTCTCTCTTCTTTCTCTCTGTTCTCCAGTGTCTGTCTCTATCTTTCTCTATCTTGCGCTCTCTCTCTCTCTCTCTCTCTCTCTCTCTCTCTCTCTCTCTCTCTCTCTCTCTCTCTCTCTCTCTCTCTCTCTCTCTCTCTCTCTCATTGTCTGCCTGTCTATCTGCCTGCCTGCCTGCCCTCTCTCCCTCTTCCTCCCTCTCCCGCTGTCTCTGCATCGACCATCCCATCCCGATGATGAGATCAATATATGCATCAGTTCTATCCAGTTGATTCCGGGATTGCAAGATTAGGGCGACATTACTCGGCTAAGAGTATAATCCGAGCCATCCGCTCTTCTGTCCTGCTCCCCTCTCCTTCCTACCCCCCTCCCCCGTCCTCCTAGACCCCTCTTTCTCCCTCCTCCCTCCCTCCTTCCTCGTTTCTCCACGTCCTAACCATTAAATTAATGGGGGGGAGGGGGGAAGAAGAAGAAAGAAATGGGAGAAGAGGGAAAAAAAAGAGGAAGATGGGAAGAAAAAGAAAGAAAAGAAGGAGACAGAGAAGAAAAAAAAGAGAGGACGAAGACAGACGAAGGAGGAAGTAGGGAGAAGGGAGAGGAGGAGCGACGGATGGGACTCCTCCCCCCCTCCCCCTCCCCCAGTGCGGCCCAGCACAGGACAGGGATTTAGGGGGCGCTGTACGTCACCATTTCCCCGCCGCATCCGTAGTGGCAGGATCCCCGGCACATCCTGGCAATGAGTGCTACATCCACCGGAGGGAGGGAGGGAAGGAGAGAAGAGGGAGAGAGGGAGAGTGACAAGAGGGAGAGGGAGAGGGAGAGGGAGAGGGAGAGGGAGGGGGAGTGAGAGAGAGAGAGAGAGAGAGAGAGAGAGAGAGAGAGAGAGAGAGAGAGAGAGAGAGAGAGAGAGAGAGAGAGAGAGAGAGAGAGAGAGAGAGAGAGAGAGAAAGAGGGAGGGAGAGAAGTGGGAGAGAGAGAAGAGGGAGAGAGACAAGGGGGAGAGGGAGGGAGAAAAAGAGAAGAGAGACAAAAAAAAAAAAAAAAAAAAAAAAAAAAAATGGAGTGACACCATCTGGAATTTAGGACATAAAAAAAAAAGAACATGCCGGTGTTCTCTGCATTTGCATGGTGAATTGCATTTTGCACGTTGGTCGGTCGCACACGGGTGGATACTTGCTCTGACGTGCAGGATGCGACGGTATTTTTATTCGAGATAAATGTTTTCCATTTGTTGCACGAACCTTGAGCTGCGCAAAAATATCGTCAACAACAGATAATGATAACGGTAGAATTAAACTCATTAATGATGAGTGGTAGTGGTGATGGTGGTGACGATGATGGTGACGACGACGATGATGATGATGATGATGATGATGATGATGATGATGATGATGATGATGATGATGACGATGTCGATGGGTGACGATGATGATGATGATGACGATGAAAATAACGAAGACGACGAGGCCAAAATCCAACTAATGGTGACGATAATCCGACCACCACAAACAAACCCCACCAACATTTACTCCCCCCCCTCATAAAAGGGGGTTTCCAGTGCTCATTTCAAAACAAAAACTCTTGGCATCAGTTCCTCCACGCATAAACAAGAGTCAAGGGCTGTTCTTTGCCTCGGTCTATTTCCTCTCGCTTACGTTTCGACAAGATAAAATAAATCTCAAAAGTTTCTCTTGCAATTTATTTCCTAATACACCTTGAGAGGGGGGTGGGGGATTTCAGACGTGTATTTCATATCAATCTATAAGCAATTACAAATTCATAATTTCCATCGTTAAATGATCTTGCCATTAATATATCAAAATCTCTCTTTAAACGGATATCGGAAAGCTGTCTAAATATCAACATCTACAAATCAATGCAACAATGATAATAATAATAACAATCTCAAAAATAAATCATAACAACTGATAATAAGGAAAATGATCCCAAAACACGAGGAAAAAGACAAGCGATCCAACTCGAAGGCGGGAATCAGCAAGCACAGGAGGTCGCATGCACTGTGTCGAGCCGAGCCGGCGGCGAGGACACCGCTGTTCCTCTGCATCATTCACGTTGACATTGTGTCCCCCTATCCTCCTCTCTCTCTCTCTTTCTCTTTCTCTCTCTCTCTCTCTCTCTCTCTCTCTCTCTCTCTCTCTCTCTCTCTCTCTCTCTCTCTCTCTCTCTCTCTCTCTCTCTCTCTCTACCTCACTCCTTCCGCTTCCTCTCTCCCTTTTCCCTCTCCCTCTACTTCACACTTTCCCCTCACCTTTCCTTTCCTGCCTTTCCCTTATCGTCCCTCTCTTTTCCCCCTTCTTCCTCTCTCTCTCTCCCCCCCTCCAATCGCCTTCTTATTCTTGACCGTGTCGCCGAGGTGAGTCGGGATAGCAACGGCTCGCTCAACTGATGCAACGGAGAGTCCTTTTACCTCTAATGCATTGCAACATTTTCCGTTGTATCAAGGGGGGAGGGGGGGAGGTAAGGGAGAGGGGTAAAGTATGGGGGGTGGAAAGGGAGGTGGAAGAGGGGTGGGAAGAAGAGGGGGAGGGGGATGAATAAAGGGATACAGGGGAGAAGAGGAGAAAAAGGGTGACTAGAAAGATTTGTGTCCGTAATGATAGGTGAGAGGACTTGATTAATTGCTATCGTGATCATCATCAGTACTCATATCATCACCATTATCATCATCATTCGCATCATTATTAGCATCATCATCACTCACATCATTACCATCATCATCATGCGCATCATCATCATCACTATTTAAATCACCATTCGCATCCTCATCCTCCTCATCACTCTTTCCATCACCATCCTTCTTCCACCGACGAATCCTCGACATCAAAATCCTCCCTACGGTACTACGATTCGCCGATTCGCCGATTCGCCAATCCATTCCAGCGGGCGGCCGGGAGTGAAGTGACCTCAATCGGGGTATCGAACGCATGGTATGGGAGCCAAAACGACGACGAATATGTATATAAAGCAACTGCGGCTCCACCTGAACCCAGGGGGGGTGGGGGTGGAGAGGAAGGGGGAGGAGGTGGAGGTGGAGAGGGAGGGAGAGGGGAGGTGGAGAGGGAGGGGGAGGGGAGGTGGAGAGGGTGGGGAGGGAAGGTGGAGAGGGAGGGGGAGGGGAGGTGGAGAGGCAGGGGGGAGGGAAGGTGGAGGTGGGGGAGGGAAGGTGGAGAGGGAGGGGAGGGAAGGGAGGGAGAGGGAGGTGGGGGAGGGAAGGTGGAGAGGGTGGGGGCAGGTGGAGAAGGAGGGCGGAGATGGAGAGGGAAGGTGGAGAAGGAGGGCGGAGGTGGAGATGAGTGGAGAGAGACAGAACGGTGTTAGAGAGGTGGAGAAAGAGGCGAAAGAGAGAGAGAGAGAGAGAGAGAGAGAGAGAGAGAGAGAGAGAGAGAGAGAGAGAGAGAGAGAGAGAGAGAGAGAGAGAGAGAGAGAGAGAGGGGAGAGAGAGAGAGAGAGAGAGAGAGAGAGAGAGAGAGAGAGAGAGAGAGAGAGAGAGAGAGAGAGAGAGAGAGAGAGAGAGAGAGAGAGAGAGAGAGCCTGAGAGTCAACCAGCCAGCCAGCCAACCAGCCTGTTTCTTAACATCT
>NW_028234429.1:16936505-16971505 GCF_977035675.1 Penaeus japonicus | reverse complement strand
TCTGGTGAAATCACTTGTCTGTCCCATGAAATTATCACCTCTTACTTTCAGTCGTTTATCATTTCGTTTCGCTAAATCTAATCTCCTATTTCTTCTTCATTCACGACTCGCTACCCACTACTTTTTCCATTCACTATTCACATCATCAAAACTTTAGACGGCAGAGAGAAGTTGAGACAATTTCCTCCAGACGTTCGACAAGTAGGTAAATCTCTCTACGGGCGTACAATGGAAGGAAGGGGAAGGGGAAGGGGAAGGGGAAGGGGAAGGGGAAGGGGAAGGGGAAGAGGAAGGGGGAAGGGGAAGGGGAAGGGGAAGGGGAAGGGGAAGGGGAAGGGGAAGGGGAAGGGGAAGGGGAAGGGGGAAGGGGAAGGGGAAGGGGAAGGGGAAGGGGAAGGGGAAGGGGAAGGGGAAGAGGAAGGGGAACGGGAAGGGAAAGGGGGAGAGGAAGGGGGAGGGGAAGGGGAAGGACAAGGGGAAGGAGAAGGGGAAGGTGGATGGGGAAAGGGAAGGGTACGGAAGAGGGGTAAGAAGAAGAAGAAGAAGAAGAGGTAGAGGAGGAGGAGGAGGAGGAGGAGGAGGAGGAGGAGGAGGAGGAGGAGGAGGAGGAGGAGGAGGAGGAGGAGGAGGAGTACGAAAAGGGCGTCGTCTAGTGTATCGTCAATAATGCACATGACCGCAAAGTCCCCAGTATCCTTGCGCCCCTCTCACCCCTCCCCCCTCTCCTCTCTTCTTTTCCCTCTCACTCTACCTCCTAAATCCCCACCCCCCCACTCCTCCCTAACCATACACTCTCCTTTCATTTCGTATATACGCATGACCAATATAACAAAAGAATAACATGCAATATACTGTAGACTCGACGGCGGTGCATCACTCTCACTCTCTCTCTCTCTCTCTCTCTCTCTCTCTCTCTCTCTCTCTCTCTCTCTCTCTCTCTCTCTCTCTCTCTCTCTCTCTCTCTCTCTCACTCACTCACTCACTCACTCACTCACTCACTCACTCACTCACTCACTCACTCACTCACTCACACACACAGTCACCTAAACATCCCCCCTCCCACTAACCCAGCCCCTTCCCTTTCCTCCCCCACCCCCTCCCCCCATTCCTCACACACATACTTTAGGAATTACACCTGTCAACGTGGGTTCCAAGGTGCCCAGGGGAAGGGGGAAGGGAAGGGGAAGAGGGGGAGGGGGTATCCGGACCCAGAGGCATGGTGCCAAGATTCCCGTAGTTAACTTATTCTTCACCTTGAATAATCTGGGCACTGGGATGTGTGTCCCTTGGCACTCTTATGGTGGGGCATGACTCTCGCTCTCTTTCCATCTATCTCTTTTTCTTTCTTTCTTTCTTTTTCTCGCTTTCGTTCTCGCACAATTATTTCGTTTGCTTTCTCTCTCTCCATTTCTTCCACTTTCTCTCTTAATTTTACTCTCTCTCTTTCTCTGATTTAACAAAAGCAAATCAAAATATAAATCATATAACAAATTTAGATGAAACCTTCGTAAACAAAAATGAACAAACAAGTAAACAAAAGATAATAACGTAAACAACAAACGAAACACACGCGCCCCCCAAAAAATAATAATGAAAGCGATAACAATGATGAACATAATCATAACCATATTAACATAAAACCTCCGAAATCAAGACACAAAATAAAAACGAGAAGCAACAAAATCACACGACAAACTACCCCCTCATCAAACAAACAAACAAAGAAATACACACGAACGAAATACCCAACCAAAAAACAAACCCCCTAAACAAATCAACCTACCACCAAAACCACTCCAAAATAAATAAACAAACAAACAAAAACAAAAAAATCCCCTCCCAGAGACGAAATAAAAACGAAAAAAAACGAAACAAAACGATAAACCTTTCACCACGCATACGGAAGAACTTGCGCACCCGATGGAGCCAAGAAACGTCAGCGACCTCGTTAACCCACAAACTCGGGAGACAATATCAAAAGAAGACGGATATAATGAATGAGTAAATGAGTAGAGATGTGAGTAATGAATGAGTAAATGAATAGAGATGTGAATAATGGAATAATGGAAATGAACTACAGAATAAATTAGTAAATGAAGAGATGTCAGTAATGAATGAGTAAATGAGTAGAGATGTGAGTAATGAATAAGTAAAGGAAAAGAGATACAGAATAAAAAGGGGCGAGAGATACATACGCCGTTTTATTTTTTCTTTGAGTAAAATTCTAAAAGTAAAGGAATGTTTAATTAAACAAGAAAATGAAAGGTATATCAGTTCAGTTTTTTTAGACCACCACGAAGAAGGATGAGGGAGGGAGGGAGGGAGAGGGAGAGGGAGAGGGAGAGGGAGAGAGAGGGGGAGGGGGAGGGAGAGGGAGGGAGAGAGAGAGAGATAGAGAGAGAGAGAGATAGTGAGAGATAGTGAGATAGTGAGATAGTGAGATAGTGAGAGAGAGAGAGAGAGAGAGAGAGAGAGAGAGAGAGATAGAGAGATAGAGAGATAGTGAGAGATAGAGAGAGATAGAGAGATAGTGAGATAGAGAGAGAGAGAGAGAGAGAGAGAGAGAGAGAGAGAGAGAGAGAGAGAGAGAGAGAGAGAGAGAGAGAGAGAGAGAGAGAGAGAGAGAGAGAGCAGAAAGAGAGAAAAAAAATAGAGCCGGAGAAAAAAAAAGACAAAGATGAATAGGGTGAGAGAAAGCAGAAGGAGAAAGGGGAGGAGGAGGAGGAGGAGGAGGAGGAGGAGGAGGAGGAGGAGGAGGAGGAGGAGGAGGGGGAGGGGAGAGGAGGAGGAGGAGGAGGAGGAGGAGGAGAGGAGGGAGGGGGATGAGGTACAAACAGAGACCGAGGTTCTCCCAAGGTCTGTATGTCATCGACCGGTTCAACTCTCGGTTCCACGGTTCGTTCCACGGTTCGCCAGTGTCCTCGATGGTCACGCCCCGTCGCTTCCTCGTGTCCTTTTCACGCCCACGGTCACGGGCGGCGCAGTAGGCAAAGATTGCGGTTTCACCCTCCAAAAGTATGAAGAAAATGTGCGTTTTGACTTCCTGGTGGTGTATGTGCGTTTTTTCTTTCTTTCTTTCCTTTCCCTTTTTTTTCTTCTTGTTTGCTTTAATTTCCTTTTCGTTTTTACTGTAGGTATTATTTGAATTTTGTTTAAGTTTCATTTACATTGTTCTAGCGATCAAAAAATAAAAACATGGCAAAATTCGAGCTATAAAACGTCCAGGCATCCACGTGTCTACATCCATGAACCCTACACATGTGCACATGAACGAAACAGTGAAAACACAAACACACACTCACACGGGGCACAACTCAGGATAACACTGGCTTCAGTTTTCTCGAAACCAACTTTATAAAGCTTGCCCCCCTTCTCTCTCTCTCTCTCTCTCTCTCTCTCTCTCTCTCTCTCTCTCTCTCTCTCTCTCTCTCTCTCTCTCCCTCTCTCTTGGCAGATGGATGAATTGGCAAAAACATTGCAAAGTAAAGAAAATGTTGGAGGAAGGGTAGGGTAGGGGAGAGGAGGGGAGGGAGAGTGAGAAAAAAAGGCAGGGAGAGAGGGAGGGAGGGTGTATGAGAGAGAGAGAGAGAGAGAGAGAGAGAGAGAGAGAGAAAGAGAGCGAGCGAGAGAGAGAAAGAGAGCGAGCGAGAGAGAGAAAGAGAGCGAGCGAGAGAGAGAAAGAGAGAGAGAGAGGAGGAGAGATAGAAAGAGAGAGAGAGAGAAAGAGAGCGAGCGAGAGATAGAAAGAGAGCGAGCGAGAGAGAGAAAGAGAGAGAGAGGAGGAGAGATAGAAAGAGAGCGAGCGAGAGAGAGGGAGAAGCAATTCGCGTTCAGCCATCGCGAATGTTCGAGAACGCGGACAGGAATTTGGGCATCGACCTCCTCTCTCTCTCTCTCTCTCCCGCCGAGAACGGACCGACAGTGGAAGGAAGAAGGTAGGAAGGAACGCGAGGCACCGACAACGCTCTCTCTCTCTCCATCTCTACCTCTCTCTCTCTCTCACTCACACTCACACTCACACTCACACTCACACTCTCACCCACCCTCTCATCCTCACTCACCCACTCTCTCTCTTGCTCCAAGAGATATCGGAAGAGTAGCACAAGCAAGGAACGATGACGAAGCAAAAAAGACAAGAGAAAAAAAAGAACAAACAAAAAATCCCAATAAAAAAAAAGTAAAATCTGGCCTCCCGCCACCACCACCCACTCCAAATATCGCGTCACCACAACACTTCCAAAGGCTTAAAAACGCTTAAAAACAACAACAATAACAACAACAACAACGCCAACAACAACAACAAGGACAAAACTCAATGAGACACCACATTGCATGACCTGCAACAGCGACCTCTAGCAGTGGCAGTAGTTATAGGCACGCAGGCACGCACGGCAGGGGACGGTCGCTCACCTGCTCACCTGTTGATTGGGCTCCCGGGCACCTGGCCTCCCCCCCCCCCCCCCGATCTCGATATACATCCGAATACTACTTCTTTTCATATCTACGTTTTTTTATTACCTTTTAAAATCTGTCTTTGGCATAAAAAATAGACCTGTAACTCTTATCTAAATCACTCTTTTAATTAAAACCCGTAGCCTAACTATAATCAATTAAAACTGTCTGTCTGTCATGTAGGCTAAGGATAAATATATACATAAAAAATAACAACATATATACAAAAAACACTAACTAAGCGTATAAACTCTCTCTCTCTCTCTCTCTCTCTCTCTCTCTCTCTCTCTCTCTCTCTCTCTCTCTCTCTCTCTCTCTCTCTCTCTCTCTCTCTCTCTCCCTCCCTCCCTCCCCACGCCTACTGGTCGTGTGTGGGGAGGCGTGGAGAGGCGTGGCGTTTGGCATGCTTGTTCTACCTTGACTATGACCCTGGCTACTTCCCCTCGCCCCCCCTCCCCCCATATCCTCTCCCTAGCCACCATCCTCCCCTCCTCTATGTACCCTCTCCCCTCCCCCCTCCTACCTACTCCGGTATTCTGGCGCGGAGTCACATACTCCCGGAGGTATTATTATCATTAATGGCATCGTTTGGATCTCGGAAAAAAAATACTTTCACTTATTTCTCTTCTTTTCTCTCTCTCTCTCTCTCTCTCTCTCTCTCTCTCTCTCTCTCTCTATATATATATATATATATATATATATATATATATATATATATATATATATATCTTTATTTCTCTTTCTCTCTCTCTCTCTAACGAATTAAACCCCCCAAAGCACAGAACCAAACAAAGAAAGCCCCGAGTCCTCTCTCCTCCCCTCCAAGCATCTTATCAATTCCCGAGTGAGCGTCACCAAGGCACCGGCGGTTGAATGAAGACGTGTTCCTAATCCGGCAATCAGTCGACGCAGCCTTCAGTCGATGTCGAGGGATACAATATACACTCGACACATGGTCGTCCTTGGCTCTTTTAATTTTTTTCTTCTTCTTCTGAAGTGCGTACTTGCCGATCCTCCTCCAGGGATTGGAGAGGGAGGGGAAGGAGGGGGGAGAGGGGGTAGGTGAGATAGGGGGAGAGGGAGAGGGAGAGGGAGAGGGGGTGGGTGGGAGGGAGAGAGGGTAGGGAGGGTAGGGAGGGTAGGTAGGAAGAGAGAGAGAGAGAGAGAGAGAGAGAGAGAGAGAGAGAGAGAGAGAGAGAGAGAGAGAGAGAGAGAGAGAGAGAGAGAGAGAGAGAGAGAGAGAGAGAGAGAGAGAGAGAGAGAGAGAGAGAGAGGAGAGAGAGAGAGGAGGGGAGAAAAAAAAAAAAAAAAAAAAAAAAAAAACATAGAAAAAGAGCAGGACAGACATAGGTCTAGCGGGGCGTCGCTGTCACCTAGGCCTACACATTCCTCCAACGTCAACAGGGTTCGCAGCCTCCCCGCTTGGCGCCGCTCCTTGGTCGCGCTCCAGACACATAAAAGCGACGAAACTATGTTGCTGTAGCCGTAGCCTCGCGTGACGCCGGGAGCGGACTACCTTCACCTTCTCCCGTCTGTCTGTCTGTCATTATGTGTGCTTGTCTGTGTGTCTGTGTGTGTCTGTGTATGTCTCTGTCTGTCTGTCTGTCTGTCTGTCTGTCTGTCTGTCTGTCTGTCTGCCTGTCTTTCAGTCTGTCTGTCTGCCAGCCTGCCTGCCTGCCTGCCTGCCTGCCTGCCTGCCTGCCTGCCTGCCTGCCTGCCTGCCTGCCTGCCTGCCTGCCCGCTTGCCTGCCTGCCTGCCTATCTGCCTGTCTGTCTGCCTGTCTTTCAGTCTGTCTGTCTGCCAGCCTGCCTGCACCCCCACCCAAAACCTACCACCACACCTACGCCCCAAACCAAAAACCTCATTAAGCCTCCACCCACTCCAGCGAGCTCCATCAAAACTACAGCGAGGTCATGGCTACAGTAGCGACTGGGGACTGCGCCAATATTCGCATCCTGCCCACCGCCCCCCCACCCACCCACCCCCCTTTGACTCGCCGGCATTCCAGTCACACCCCTCGCGCTGGCTAAAAAAAAAAGAAAAAAAGAAAGAAAGAAACACCTGTGTAGTAAACCCCTCGTCCGGTACGCATCGCTTACTAATTTTTCGCCTGCATTTGCATACGCGCATATCCCTGACACTGTAACGATGTATCTATGATGTAATAGAAATAAACAGAAATAGAAAAAAAATAAGAACACATTTTATATATATACATATATATATATATATATATATATATATATATATATATATATATATATATCATATATATATTTTTTTTTCGTTGCCATTTACAACAGGGAGTAGAGTGATTTTTGGCACTCCTGTGACTGATGAGTGAACGAGTGCTACTCTGTATCCCCACACCTACACCTACACCCAACAGCTCCCACCCTCGTCCCCCTCATCTCCATCATCAGTTTTTTTTTTTTTTTACTTGCTTTTCCTCTTCCTCTTTCTCCTTCAATTCTTCTTCTTCCTCTTCCTCCTCCTCGTCGTCGGCACATACCCCAAGACCCTTAATGTTTCGTAGTCCCACGCTGCTGTGTAAATACTAAGGGAATTGCCCACTTACTCAAGAACAGGAAAGGAAGGGGGGGGAGGGAAGGCTAGGAGGAGGGGGGATGGAGGGAAGAAGATGGCTCAGGAAAAGGAGGGGGAGGGGGAGAAGAAGAGGGAGAAGGAGAGGAAGAGATAAAGGGAGAGGGAGAGGAAGGGCTGGGCGGAAAGAAGAGAAGAGAGCCACATGAGGGGTGGGGGGGGTGGGGGGGAGGCAGCGGGAGAGTGCAACCATTGATGCTATAACGACACTGCTGTGTGTGTGGTGTGGAGGGCAGGGGAGTAGGGGGAGGGGGGAGGGGAACGGAGCAGGTGGGAATAATGAGAGACTACTGGTCGATACGACGAGGGAAGAGAAAGGGGAGGGAGAAAGGGAGGGAGAGAGGAAAGGAAGAAGAGAGAGAGAGAGAGATAGCGAGAGAGAGTGAGAGAGACAGAAAGAGTTGGAAAACAAAAAAGATAGAGAAAAAAAGATAAACGAAGAAGAAAGAAAAAGGGAACGAAAAGGGGGCAGGTGGGTATCACATGACACATGTGAAGCGGGCAGGTGGGCAGGTTAGAGTGGGGGGTGGGGGGGAGAGGGAGGGAGGGAGGGATGGGGGGCAGGAGGGAGAGAGGGAGAGAAAGGAGGAAGAGAGAAAAGGAGAGAGAGATCGACCTGGGAGCGAAACTGGCCGCCAAAGAGTGAGAGAAAGGAGACGCAGAAGAGAAAGAGAAAGGGAACAAAGCAAGCAAACAAGCAAGCAAGCAAGCGTGGAACCCGATGCAAGTACCAATGAAGCGGCCAGGATGACAGGGAAGTTTGGTCTGTTGAGGAGAGAGGTTGTGGGGTTGAGTTGAGAGATTGAGTGAGTGAAAAGGACGAAAGGAGGGGGGGAGGGGGGAGGGGAGGGAGAGAGGAAGGGAGGGAGGGGAGGAGAGAGAGAGAGAGAGAGAGAGAGAGAGAGAGAGAGAGAGAGAGAGAGAGAGAGAGAGAGAGAGAGAGAGAGAGAGAGAGAGAGAGAGAGAGAAGACAACGAAGCACATAATGAGAGAACCACTCCATTAACAGGGAGAAGAGGAGATGGCGTGAGGAGACTGGCCAGCTTCTGTCGGCGGCGCAGGTGGGGAGCGACAGGCAGCCAGGCGGGGGACTCCCCCCCCCTCTCTCTCTCTCCCTCTCTCTCTCTCTCCCTCCCTCCCTCTCTCTCTCTCTCTCTCTCTCTCTCTCTCTCTCTCTCTCTCTCTCTCTCTCTCTCTCTCTCTCTCTCTCCTCTCTCTCTCTCTCTCTCTCTCTCTCTCTCTCTCTCTCTCTCTCTCTCTCTCCCTCTCTCTCTTCTTTTCTCCTTCTCTCTCTCTCTCTCTCTCTCTCTCTCTCCCCCTCTCTCTCTTCTTTTCTCCTTTTCTCTCTCTCTCTCTCTCTCTCTCTCTCTCTCTCTCTCTCTCTCTCTCTCTCTCTCTCTCTCTCTCTCTCTCTCTCTATATATATATATATATATATATATATATATATATATATATGTATATCTTTTTCTATCTATCTTTCTTTCTTTCTTTCTTTCTTTCTCTCTCTCTTAAAAGGACGACGTGGCACGGTGCCAAAAGCCCCTCTTGCTAGTACTCTATTGCCGTAAACAATGCCAAAATACCCCAATTGCAAGGTACTCAAACCGCTGACGAAAATACAATGCCCCTTCGCTGGCCACTGCTACTTCTACTGCTACCCCTACTACTGCTACTGCTACTCCGACTACTACTACTGCTATTGCTACTCCGACTACTACTACTGCTATTGCTACTCTCAATGATGCCCCTATTGCTACTGCTGGTGCTTCTGCTACTGCTACAACAGTTGCTGCTTATACCGCCCCTCTAGCACGAAATACGCGACCAGTAACAGTAGAAAGCTTCACGATCTTAAACAAAAAATTCAAAGCCAAAAAATAAGAAGAAAAAGAATATAATAAAAAAGTACACGTGCACGAGTAAGAAAGGGTGAAAGCTAAAGAACATTTTTCTTTCTCCAATACGTTTCTTGAAGGAAAGTCTTGAGTATAAATTGTTGAAAAAAAGAAAGTTAAATAGAAGGAGGAGGAGGAGGAGGAGGAGGAGGAGGAGGAGGAGGAGGAGGAGGAGGAGGAGGAGGAGGAGAAGGAGGAGGAGGAGAAGAAGAAGAAGAAGAAGAAAAAGAAGAAGAAAAGATAAAAGAAGATCCGATTCGAAATCAATGTCAAATTCTAAACCACCTTATGTTTAGTTTGTTTACACTATGAAGTAAACAAACAAACAACCAAACACAGTCACACGTAAGACACGGAACGAACAGGCCAACTTCGTACCGAACTTTTGACTTCCTCGAAGAAAAGACTTTACGGAATTCTCTCCTTCAATAAAACGAAATAAACAAATAAATACAATTTCCAAACTTTCTAGACACAAAACAATGACAAGAATTTATTTTCTAAAGTACGAACTCAATGCGTAAAAAAAATCGTCACATCCTCCATCAGCAACCGTTTGACGCCGCTGCCTGATGCACGATAATTGACAACATGGGTGGCGGCGGCGCTTCACTTTTAAGGTGTGCCTGCAGGAAGGGGTGGAGGGGGAGTAAGAGTGGGGTGGAGGGGGTGGAAGGACGATAGGAATGGTTGGGGACGAATAAAGAGGTGAGAGAGAAAGAGAGAGAGAGAGAGAGAGAGAGAGAGAGAGAGAGAGAGAGAGAGAGAGAGAGAGAGAGAGAGAGAGAGAGAGAGAGAGAGAGAGAGAGAGAGAAATAAATAAATAAAAAGGGGGCAGTTGGTGAGAAGCAAAAAATAAAAAAAAGACGCAAACAGACCGAGTGAAACGCACAATCCCAAATCCACAGACAGAAAACAAGAGTTAAAAAACAACAACAACATACACAGACACGCGGAGTAATGACTCAACCGCACAGGTAAGACCCGTGAGAGAATAATCATGCACGCCATACCGTCTTACAGTATCTAAGACACCTTGCACAAGACAGTTGCCATGCACGTTCTACTGTCAGATTCCAGACACATATACTGTAACCCCTTCCGCACTTTCCCATGAAACAGTAGCCATGCACTCTGTACCGGAAGACAAAAGCCACGCGCAATGCATCATACAAGAACTGTATGATATAAATACACCCTCATCATAATCACCATAACCATTACCATTCCTATCACCGTCATCATTAAGAAACAGTAATCGTATATTCTCTGCCAGCGCACTATACCATTTTAGGGTGATGTCAAATAGCCAAGGCTCTTTTCTTGTCTTGAAGCTAAGGTGAGTGAACAGCCCCCTTCCCCCCCCCCCCCCCACACTCACCACACTCACCACCCACCTCCCCCCGCCCTTGTTCTATCCCCCACTTTGAACACCGTTAAAGTGAGTCATTCTCTTTTCATCTGCATATTTCTGCGTCCACTATTTGACTCAGATCCGTGCGAGTCGTGACTCATCTTCCTGTTCTCTTTTTTTCTGTATTTTTCTTTTGTTTGGCCTCTCTCTCTCTCTCTCTCTCTCTCTCTCTCTCTCTCTCTCTCTCTCTCTCTCTCTCTCTCTCTCTCTCTCTCTCTCTCTCATACTTCCTCCGTTTAACTAGGTGGAAATTGGATCCCATTTGCATAATCAGATTTCGACAGCTTGTCTCGAGACCCCCTGCGTTTTGATTTTCTTCATTGAGCAAATTACTTTAACTGCTTTAAATTGCTTTAACTCCTACTCTAACTCAAATTTGGCAGTGACATATAATAGAAAAAATAAATACAAATAACAATCCGGAACAGTATGGGCGGAGAGCCACACTTCAACAACAGCCTGCACAATGTTGTACTGTTTTCAACATTTCGCAGCAGGGGAGTTAAGTTATAGAGTATATTTGAAAGAACATCAAAGGCAGTCATAATAATACCCCAAAAGCTAAAAACAGATCATGATAATAAGTAGTTAATGAGCACACTAACCGTTTACATACAAACATACATACCAATAATAATAATAATAATAATAATAATATTATTATTATTATTATTATCATTCATGGAACAAGCCTTTAATCATTGCCAAAGGTAGTAAGGAGAGTACAGTCGGTTCAATGTACTTTCCGCATATCTTCAAAGCTGAGATTGTTTACTTGCTGCACGAGAACAAATAAATAAAAATCAGCCTAAATAACAGACATGGAACAGAAGAGAACACTCATTTTATAGACAATTCATGAGACGAAATACCATCCCGTTTCCTTCACCAAACATCAAACCGAAACGTTTTTTTTTAAGTTATTATCATCCTTTCGTCTCCGCATGTCACCCAAAACGCCAAATTAAACCCAACTTCAGAGTGAAAATACGACAAAATCCCCATTTCCTCCGCAATGAGAGCTGTTTCCTCCCAAAAATCCCTTTCTGCAGAGGGCGTCCATCCAGCCGCCCTCGTCCCAGCGCGGCCATGCCTCGCCTAAAGCGCTCGACGAGGAAGAACGTGTGTGTTTAAACTCACCAACTTCCAGATCACCAAGTCCATGGTCTTGTCCTGTCTATTCCGCCTGTCTTGCATGGTGGAGGCTCTCTCGGCGCACATAACGCATCACACGGCACGCCCGCAGTCTAACACCATCGCCATCGGTCCTTTGTATGTGTGGTGCTTATTACGCGATTTACTCGAGAACATCACCCGACACTGAGTCTCCCTACGCATCACTACACACAGCACCCACGGCGGCGCACTGAGTCACTGCTCGAAACCCGACGATGAAATTCACACACACACTCGTCGGCCGGTTGCCTCCTGGGGTGACCGTCGGGGGGTTGTCGTACGGCCTTCCTCCCACCCCCTCGGAGGCGAATTCAACCCTTCGTTTCGTCGCTAAACCCTTCCAACGATACATCACTACCCTCCGAAACTTAGCTCATCAACGCATTTCAACGATATACCCTGCAAAACGTGACGTGCAGAGCAACAAGTCGAGCATATCATACGCTCACCTCCTCCTCCTCCCCTTCCTCCCCCTCCCATACTCCCCGAGCCCCGAAAAAAAGTGTGGCGTCGTCGTACGTCTGGCCGGGCCGCGAACCCGTCATGACGTCCCAGAGGCTGCGCGCGGGAGACCTTAGAAACCTAACGTCCGACCGACTCCCTCTCTACCTGCACTCTCCATCTTAGCTCGAATATTAGAAAAAAAACAAGACAGGAAGAGTTTTATACCGAAACGGCTATTAACCCAAGTGAAATGGCATATTACACTACCCTCTGATCTACAACGCTAACTTTCTCAACGGGTTTTTTCTCTCTCTCTCGGCGAGCAGCACGCGGGAGTTCTAGCTGGTTGAGGCCATGTGGTTGTACAACATTATCTCGGGTGCAGCGGCAGGGGACCACAAGGGCATCAACCGCTATGTCTATCAATCCTCGCTGTGAACGTGTCTTCTATCACCCATTTATTTTTATTATTATTAGATTTATTTATTACAAAATTTCACGTAAGCTTCCTTCCCGACGAAAAAAAAAGTTTATCGCCGGTAATTCAATTCCATAGACGTCATCAAAAGAGGAAAGAAAATACGTGTGCGTGTGTGCCTGTGCGTGCATGTGTGTGCGTGCGCGTAAATGTACCAATGTACCTCCGTCCGCGTATGCATGTGCGTGCGTATGTGCGTAGGAAAGAGTCCCGAACCTTCCACAACAGGTACCACAATATAAGCTGATGTCCGCTAATTGAACGCCCCAATCCACAAGGAGGTGCGAATGCATGTCAATAAGCGTGCGATTTTCTGCCAACGACCGCGATAAAAGAAGGAGAAGAAGAAAAAAAGAGAGATAGAGAGACATATATAGACAAAAATGTATGAGTCACTTTGACTGTGGAAGGCGAGAGGGAGTGAAAGTATGTTCTCCCCCCCTTCCTCCCCCCCCTCTCCCCTCCCTCCTCTCCTTCACCTCCGTGCCCGGAGATTTTTTCTATGCTACAACTTCTCCGTCATTATGTCTCATAATAACTTATGAGAGATAGTTACGTCACAAAAGTCATCGATTGTAAGAAGGCAGACAACGATAGAAATGAGGATGGTAATAATGAGAGAGAGAGAGAGAGAGAGAGAGAGAGAGAGAGAGAGAGAGAGAGAGAGAGAGAGAGAGAGAGAGAGAGAGAGAGAGAGAGAGAGAGAGAGAAAGAAAGAAAGAAAGAAAGAAAGAAAGAAAGAAAGAAAGAAAGAAAGAAAGAAAGAAAGAAAGAAAGAAAGGAAGAAAGAAAGAAAGAAAGAGCGAGAGAGAAAGAGAGAAAGAAAGAGAAAAAGAAAGAGAGAGCGAAATAATGACACACTGAAAAAATAAACATAAATCAAAACCACCGCCATCGTCAGCCTGTACATCCCCTCCCACTCCACTCCCCTCCCCTTCCCTCCCTCTCCCCCTGTCGGATTTCGCTTTTCCACGACGAGCCATATTTCCCCGCTTTCCATGCCTTGTAAATAACCCCGTACATCACGATTTCTCTCGCTCAATGCCTGAATACATGCTAAAACGCCGGCGCTTCCCTTCCTCCCTCCTCTCTCCCTCCCATCCCTCCCTCTCTCTTACTTCCGTCCCCTCCCCTCCCTTTTCCACTCCTTTTCACTACTTAGATTCTCGTCTTCTCCTTCCTCCCTCATTCTTCTCTTAATTCCTTATTTCCCTCCCTTCCCTCCTCCTTCCTCTCCTCCTCTCTCTCTCTCTCTCTCTCTCTCTCTCTCTCTCTCTCTCTCTCTCTCTCTCTCTCTCTCTCTCTCTCTCTCTCTCTCTCTCTCTCTCTCTCTAGCTTATTGATTGACAGGGTCACAGTAATATCTGCTTTACCAACAATGTATGTCTCAGAATCTAATATGAACTGTACAAATCATTTAGGCATAGTTCCTATGCCTATTCATGAGTATACAATGTATATAGTATGAATAAACATATCAAAATCAAAATCAATCAATCCCTCTCTCCCTCTCTCCCTCTTTCCCTCTCTCCTCCCTCTCCTCCCTCCCTCTCTCCTCCCCTCCCCTCCCCTCCCCTCTCCTCTCCTCTCCTCCCCTCTCCTCTCCTCTCCTCTCCTCTCCTCTCCTCTCCTCTCCTCTCCTCTCCTCTCCTCTCCTCTTCTCTTCTCTTCTCTTCTCTTCTCTTCTCTCCTCTTCTCTTCTCTTCTCTTCTCTTCTCTTCTCTTCTCTTCTCTTCTCCCCTTCTCTTCTCTTCTCTTCTCTTCTCCTCTCCTCTTCTCTTCTCTTCTCTTCTCTCCTCTCCTCTTCTCTTCTCTTCTCTTCTCTTCTCTTCTCTTCTCTTCTCTTCTCTCCTCTCCTCTCCTCTCCTCTCCTCTCCTCTCCTCTCCTCTCCCTCCGACTTTCGCCTTTCTCTTTCCACTTTTGGTATCACTCTAGTTCTCCAATTTCAAAATCAAAACAAGGAAGTCCTGGCATGCGCGCCGTCAATTTTTCCCCTTATCCTCGCTGCCCTACATACCCACCTGACAGCCCACTTATTATCATTATTTGCAATTTTTCATCAACTTCTGCAACACTGGCAAGTTTGAGACGCAGTGCTGTCGCATTTACCAACGCGTGGGTAGAAAAGCTAAACATTTTGAAATACTTTCGTTGCCGGTTTATTAAAATCCTGTTCTTTCGCGTGGGTGTGTCCGTACGTATAAAATACGTCCAATTATTGATTTAAATACGTGATCCGATATAAAAAAAAGAAATATAAATATATATACTACGATTTTTTAAAGACATCACACGATTTTTTTAAGTCATACATATAAAAAAAAGACGACCTTTTCTTTAATACGTCACACGATTTTTTTTTCAAATACGTCACAACTTTTTTTTTTTTTTTTCATCCAACGTCACTGGACAACACTTCGTATTATGATTAACTTTCCGCCTACTACTCACGGTCAGTTGAAACGGGTCGGTTATTACACCTGAAAAACGACACGTATTTTCCATCAACTATTCTTTCCCGTTTCCTGTCTTCTCCTTCAGGAAACTCAAAAAGATAAATATAACAGGATAACAGCGAGAGAAAATGTGTAAAAAAAAGGAGAAAGAGAAGATATAAAAAGGTAAAGAAAGAGATGATAAAAAAGAAAGACGAAAGAAGAATAAACGAAAAAAAATAATATCCTCTCTTTTATCCAAAATGCACAAAAATCTTCAGGCGACATAAAGATACACAGAAAAAATAAAAACAACACTACTGATTCATAAACAGCGGGATGACTGTCACGGCACCTGTCACGTGTCATACCTGCCAGTGTCATTTGGCAGACGGTCCCGTGTAGGTGAGAGCTCACGTCAGGCAAGAGCTATTGTCTTTGTGATCGTACCGGACATGCGCACTCCACTTGGTCCTCGAAAGACATCCTCCTTGTGGGAGGCTATCCACGTCATCATTATGACTTACACGCGCACACACTCACACACACACACGGATGCACTCACGCACGCACGCGCACACATACACATACACATACACATACACACACACACACACACACACACACACACAGACCCCCACCCCACACACACACAGAACCCCCCCCCCCACACACACACACATACGCATACATATCTCACAGCCCACTTAGACCTCCTCCCTCTCCACCTGTGACACTGATCACCGCGTCCCCTTCGCCCTCCCCCTATCTCTACTATTCAGCTCATGACGTCACACGCCAATATAGGGAGGGAGGGGAGAGGGGGAGGGGGAGGGAGCGTGTGCAATAAATTAGGACGTCGGAGCTGCAATGGGTGAATCATGGGGTTGCAATGTTTGGAAAAAAAAACGATCACGGTACACCTCTACTGTGAGATCATGGTTGGGTTGGATTAAGCTAACTATCATGCAATTTTTCGCAAGTATGAAAGCATTGGGAGGCGAATCTGTAATGCATGACTCCCGAGACGTAGGTAAAGAATAAGCCATTCAGTGTAAAGACACTGTATGTCCATCTATCACGGAAAAATAGACAATCCCGTCGAACCAGTAGCACGGAAACAACATAAAAATAAATAAAAAACAATTTACGAATAACAAAACAAAACAGCAGCAACAATAACAACAACAATAAAACAACAACAAAACGTAAATAAGAACAACTCATATAGGGGGAAAAAAATAAATAGGGGGTTGGTTTATCACGCCCATGCCAGGATTATCAGCCTCGCCGTCGCGCCATGCACCAAGCCCTTATGCATGACCGAAACACGGCGCCGAGCCACAAGGAGATAAGGAAGGAACCACACCCCGAGGGAAGAGGGAAAGGCAGGAAGGAGAGAAGGAAGGAAGGGAGGAGAGAAGGAAGGAAAGAGGGAAAGGCAGGAAGGAGAGAAGAAAGGAAGGGAGGAGAGAAGGAAGGAAGGGAGGAGAGAAAGGAGGAAAGTAGGAAAGCAGGAAAGAAGGAAGGAAGGGAAGGAGGAAGAGACGGAAGAGGAGAAGGTAAGGAAAGAAGGGAAGGAGGGATGCGGGAGGGAAGGAGGAACAGAAGGGAGGGATAGGGAGGGAGAGAAGGGAAAGAGAGAGAAGGATGGAAAGAAGGAGGGAGGTAGGAAGGTAAAGAGAGAAGAGGGGATAAATGGAACGAAAGGAAGGAAAGAGGAAAGGCGGGGAGGAAACTCTCTGATGGAGATGCAAACGAGAGATTTTAAAACGAGTTTTGCAAAGAAGGGGGTCTTGACTATGGAGGGGTGGAGGTGAGAGAATGAGTATGAGGGGAGGGGGCAGCATAGGAGCGGGGAGTGGGGGAGCATAAGAGGGGATGGTATGGGGTTAAAAGGCGAATAAGAAGGGGGGGGGGCAGACGAAGGGAGGGGAAAATATGGAACTCTGGAGAAGGGAAACACAAGGCTTAGAGACGAGACGGATATGGTGAGAGCGGATATGGTAAGGGGGAGAGGAGGGGGAGGGGGAGGGGGGTTGGCAGAGTGTGGATCCCGTGTGTACATATATGGCGGTTGCAGGGTCATGGCGTGCAACGGAGACGGCGGCGGCGGCGGCGGCGGCGGCGGCGGAGGAGGAGGAGGAGGAAGGGGGGAACAATGCACACACACGGCGGCCGGGCGGGTAGACAGGACGGTACCGGATGTTGTAGGATATTACAGGATGTTACGATGTCGAATGTCCTGCATCATAAAAAAAGAAAAAAAAGAAAAAAAAAGTGAAAAAAGTCTCTATACACAAAGCTTCGACAAGGATTTTGCTTACACGCCACGACACAACACGTTCTCACACACAGACAGACAAACAAACAAACGACAAGATAAACATATACACCCCCCCCCCTTCCCCACAAAAACAAATGCCTTAAACATCTGCCCAGCCCTGAATGCCCTGAATATTGCCCCGCCCACACCCTAATCTACCCTAAAACATGGAGAGAGAGAGAGAGAGAGAGAGAGAGAGAGAGAGAGAGAGAGAGAGAGAGAGAGAGAGAGAGAGAGAGAGAGAGAGAGAGAGAGAGAGAGAGAGAGAGAGAAGAGAGAGAAAGAAAGAAAGAGAGAGAGAGAAGCATAACTTGACAGCATAGCAAATGTATCGCGCACGCCTTCACAATAATACCAGACGGGAGATTAAGAAGGTGCAAAATAGCCCGTTCAGATGCGTCTGTTGGAGACCCCGCCTATCTGGGGGGGGGGGGGCAGAAATAGCCCCCGAGAGGGATTCTTCGCATCCCTGATTTCGTGAGAGCACATGGTTGGGAAGAGGTAGGGAAGGAGAGAGGGAGGGAGAGAGGGACAGGGGAAGGAAGGGAGATAAATAGAGAGAGAGAGAGAGAGAGAGAGAGAGAGAGAGAGAGAGAGAGAGAGAGAGAGAGAGAGAGAGAGAGAGAGAGAGAGAGAGAGAGAGAGAGAGAGAGAGAGAGAGAGGAGAGAGAGAGGAGAGAGAGAGAAAGAGAGAGAAGAGAGAGAGAGAGAGAGAGAGAGAGAGAGAGAGAGAGAGAGAGAGAGAGAGAGAGAGAGAGAGAGCGAAGAGAGGAGAGAGAGAGAGAGAGAGAGAGAGAGAGAGAGAGAGAGAGAGAGAGAGAGAGAGAGAGAGAGAGAGAGAGAGAGAGAGAGAGAGAGAGAGAGAGAGAGAGAGAGAGAGAGAGAGAGAGAGAGAGAGAGAGAGAAATAATAAGAGAGAGATAAAAATGATAAGAGGGAGAGAGAAACAATAAGATAGAGAAATAATAAGAGGAGAGAGAAAAATAATAAGAGAAAGAGAGAGAGCAAGAACAAGAGAAACAGAAAGTAAGACAAAATGAGAAAAAAAGAGAAAGAAAGGAAAAGAGAAACAAAGAAAGAAAGATAAAAAACAAAGGAAGAAAGAAACAGAAAGAGAGGGAGAGGAGGGGAAACGACCCTCATGCAACATTATGGAACCTCGTGCAATGAAAAAGGTAGAACTTGCAACGGCGCCCCGCCCTGAAATAGATCACTCACTATCAATTTAGTCAGTGACCTTTTCCTTGATTGCTCTCGATTGCAATGGCAGTACCCAGAGTGACTGATCCTGTGTAATTGTTCCGTTAACAGACGGGACGAAACTCCCTCCTTCGCGTAACGAACTGATCCTTGCTACTGAGAGAATCAAATATTGTCAACAAAAAACAAAAAAACAAAAAAGACTAAAATTTTGAAAATACCAAAGTGACAACAGCAACAACAATAACAAAATTACATATAATAACAATACTAATAACATTAATAACATCAATAATAACAATCACGAATCTAGATAAAAAAAAACAAAAACAAAAAACAATTATAAAAAAATAACAATACTGCCAATACCAAATACAAAAAAATAACAACAACACCAACAACAATGATAAAAAAATGATAAATAAATAAATAAATAAATAAATAGGAAACACACGTTGTCGCTCGGTCGGTCCTCTTTAACTGATCCTAAGCTAGATGACTCATGCCTGGGAATCGCCAGTCACAAGCCGCTTCTCAAAAAAGGAATAAAAAAAAAGGAGAGAGAGAGAGGGGGGGGGCAGGGAAGGAGGGAGTGGGAGAGGGAGAGGGAGAGAGGAAGAGAGAAGGGGGGAGGGAGTGGGAGAGGGAGAGGGAGGGAAGGAGGGGGGGAGGGAGGGAAGGAGGGGGGGAGGGGGGGAGGGAGAGGGAGAGGGAGAGAGGGAGAGGGAGAGAGAAAGAGAGAGAGAAAGGGGGGGAGGAGAGGGAGGGAGAGGGAGGGAGGGAGGGAGGGAGGGAGAGAGAGAGGAAGGGAGAGAAATAGAGAGCAAGAGAGAGAGGGGAAAAAGAGAGAAAAGCGTAGAGTACGGCTAGGTATTAGCACGAGGTCTCCCTACCTTCCCCTCCCCCTCCCCCTCCCCCTAGCGGTAGGGTTGCAGTCCGGTGGGGGTTCAGGCAAAGGGGGATAGACATGGGGGGGGGGGGGGGGGTGGGGGGGGGGGGGGGGTTGGGGGGGTGGGGTGGGTTGGGGGTGGGGGTGGTGGGGTGTGTGGGGGGGGGGGGGCTGGTGGGGTGGGGGGGGTGGTGGGGGGGGGGTGGGGGGGGGGGAGGGGGGGGGGGGGGGGGGGGGTAGGGGTTAGGGATATGCCACCTTTCCCTTGTTTCAGCACCCGCCTCCCTCTCCACCCCCACCCCCCACCCCACCCACCCCCAATTTTAACCCTTTCACCTCCCTCCCTACCACACGAGGCACTTCGGAGCGGGAAGTTGTGCAAGCTGTTGCAATGTGCAATAGCTCAATTTAAAGGTGATTGTATCATATCCATAGACAAAAATTCTAAATATACTGATCACATATATATATATTTTTTTTTTTTTGAGGGGGGAGAGGGAAAGGCAGCGTGGTATGGGGGTGATGGGGGAGAGGTTTAAGGGTCAACCGAGAGAAAAAAAAGAAAAAAAAAGAATCTTTAATTACCATGCCCAAAATTTGTTTTTTATTTGTTTTTACAGGGAAAAACCAGAAACGAACAAAAAAAAAAGAAAAAAAAAAAAAGACAAATACCAAAAACAAGACAAAGACAAAAAACAAAAAAATCAAAAGGGAAACTGTTGCTGGATAATTACTATCATCAAGCCTGGCCGTTCCAGTCATCACCAACAATTATAATGATGATGACAATAGTATAATAATAATAATAATAATAATAATAATAATAATAATAATAAAAATAATAATAAGAGTGATAATAATAATAGTGTTGATAATATAAACAACAATAATAATAGTAACAATGGTCATCAGAGTAACAATAGTAATAAGAGTAACAACAACAACAATAACATCAATACCAACAACAAAAATAATAACAAATAAAATAAAAATAAAATAAAACCAACAACAAAATAATAACAAACAAAATAAAAATCAAATAAAACCAACAACAACAAGAACAGCCGCATCGCAACCGCTTCGAGGAATCTCTTGAAATCCTCAAGAACGAACTTCCAAAAATCTCGTATTAAAATCTTCAAAGTTGGACGTGGTCGTTTAACCTCTGACGTTGCGGGAGGAAATGACGTCAAGGGAGGAGGAGGAGGAGGAGGAGATGGGAGGAGGAGGAGGAGGAGGAGGAGGAGGAGGAGGAGGAGGAGGAGGAGGAGGAGGAGAAGAAGGAGGAGGAGGAGGAGATGGGAGGAGGAGGAGGAGGAGGAGGAGGAGGAGGAGGAGGAGGAGGAGGAGGAGGAGGAGATGGGAGGAGAAGGAGGAGATGGGAGGAGGAGGAGGAGATGGGAGGAGGAGGAGGAGGAGGAGGAGATGGGAGGAGGAGGAAGAGGAGGAGGAGGAAGAAGAAGAAGAAGAAGAAGAAGAAGAAGAAGAAGAAGAAGAAGAAGAAGAAGAAGAAGAAGAAGAAGAAGAAGAAGAAGAAGAAGGGGGGAGGCGGTGAGGGGAGGTCGTGGGAGATCATAAGCAGTTTGTTTACATCTATGCGGTCGTATTGCAAATTTCAAGAAGGAATTGCAAACCGTGGGGCTGAATTGCAAACCCGTGGCATTCGGGACTAATCATGACGTCACGAAGTACGTCTATATGCGGGCACATGGCAACATATTCCCACGTGGCCTCATTAGCCAAGCGTCACCCACATTATGAATCTCCTCTCCTCTCCCCTCCCCCCACTCCTCTCCTCTCCTCTCCTCTTCTCTTCTCTCCTCTACCCCCCCCCCACTCCCAGTGCCACCTCATGATGTCCATGCGCCCTCATGAGGAGTAATGTGGTGGGCAGCCACATAGCAGGCGAGCCTCGGGCTAATTTGCTGGAGTATGGTACATGCGTGGCCTGTACGGGAGGGTTAGGGTGAGGGTGAGGGTGAGGGTGAGGGTGAGGGTGAGGGTGAGGGTGAGGGTGAGGGTGAGGGTGAGAGTGAGGGTGAGAGGTAGATGGAGGGAAGGAAAGAAGAAGGTAGAGGGAAGGAAAGAGATATAGGGAGGGAAGGAGGGAGGTATAGAAGGTAGAGTTAGGGAAGGAGGGAGGTAGAGGGAGGGAAGATAGGAGGAAGGTAGAGGGAAGGAAGGAAGGAGATATAGGGAGGGAAGGAGGGAGGTAAAGAAGGTACAACTAGGAAAGGAGGGAGGCAGTGGGAGAGAAGGAGTGAGGTAAAGAAGGTAAAAGGAGGGAAGAAGCGAGGTAGAGGATATGTGATAGGACAGGCGAAAGGGGAATAGGCACATAGGCAGATAAAAAAAAGTAATAATAGAAAGGGCAAAAATGAGTGAGTGAGGGAGGGGCGAGAGAGAGGGACAGGGAGAAGAGAGGAGAAAAAAAAATGAGGGGGAGGAGGGGGAGGGGTGAAGGGCGGGGTCTGAGCCTGGGCGCAGTGAGGCGTGGTACAGCACTTCGTCGTGAGGAAAGGTCGCCTCGGTGAAGGAAGGAGCATTGAGCCTGGCCGAGGGAGAGCGGGACTGGAAGGACGCCAGTTTTGACAGTAAGTGGTTGGCGTCTGAACGGCGTCTGAACACAATAGGACGGGCGTTCATTTCACAATTAACCGTTTATCTGGAAAACGGCCGGGGTTAAGATGTTAAATAATATTTATCTTTTTACGTAAACTAACTTTGGAGTATGAAATGAGAGTCATGAAAGTCGCATGACGCATCCTCAGCCAATGCACGTGTAGCCTGCACAATCACCCAGACAGAAATGAAGTCAAATGACAAGTCGAGCCAAATGAAGAGGACGTAAGTCATCAGTCGGGCCATATAAAGGCGTAAAAAAGAGCATTGCAAAGGACAAATCCTACGCCAACTTATTAAAGGCTAAACGCCAAACAAAACTCTTGCGGAAATTATATTACTATTCTTACCCCATTCAAAATATAAAACTCACGTCATCCTTCCCCGTTCCCCTCCCCCCCCCCTCTCTCTCTCTCTCCAACACCATATCATTCAGATTTTTGAGAGAGAGAACACGTACGTTACCCCCCCCCCTCAAATAAAAGAGAGAGAGAGAGAGAGAGAGAGAGAGAGAGAGAGAGAGAGAGAGAGAGAGAGAGAGAGAGAGAGAGAGAGAGAGAGAGAGAGAGAGAGAGAGAGAGAGAGAGAGAGAAAACACAAGCTAACTTTGGATGGATCTCCTCACAATTCCCGCATAGTGCTACCCTCTAGGAGCTGCGGCGCCCGCACACGCATCACGGCACAGTGCATGATGAAGGGCCGCCGCGCATGACAAGTTTTCGCTCCGTAAACACAACTACCGTTGGTAACCTATAATCGCTATTGTTCTCTCTATGTTATCGTTATCACGATCATCATCACCTCTCTCTGTTCTAACCCTCCGTTTCAACTCATATCCCCCATTAATGGTCACTTTTTTATTGTTATTATCACCATCGTAATCAGCAATAAATTTTATGTCCCTCGTTTCAACACATTATCAAGGTTATTATCAATTCTTTATCGATATTGTTATCATCACCATCACCACCATCCTCATCACCATCATCATCGTGTTTCGTTCCCTGCTTCACTCTGTTGTTAATTCATTCCTCTTATTATCTTCATCCTCATCGCTGCAGTTCTATTCCCCCGCTGCCACGTTATTTTCCCAATCATTTTTCTTCCATATAAATTGCGAATTATTATATTTTTCCTTTACCTTATATATATTTTTGTAACTTTTTTTTCCTTAATCGAATATAGTTTTTTTTGCTGTACACATCGAAGGGGTAGAGGTCTTCTTTTTCTTCTTTTTCTTTTTTTTCTTCTTCCTCCTCCTCCGCTCTTTGCCTTCATCCCATTCCTGTTTTAGTCAAACCTCTCAATTTCTAATCATAACTTTCCCCTTGTCTCTCATTGTCCTTGTTAAACGTTATTCCATACTTAATTTGATATTTTTCCTCACTCACTCACTCTCTCACTCACTCTCTCTCTCTGTCCTTCCCCCTTTTCGTTTTTTCCCTCTTTCTCACCTCGCCCCTCTTCCACGCTTCGTTTCTCCCTCCCCTCTTTTCCCTCTTCCTCGCCCCGTCTCACCCTCTCTGCTTCTCTTCCCCTTTCCTCTTTCTCGACCCCCCCACCCATCTCTCTCTCTCTCTCTCTCTCTCTCTCTCTCTCTCTCTCTCTCTCTCTCTCTCTCTCTCTCTCTCTCTCTCTCTCTCTCCCTCCCTCCCTCTCCCCTTTCTATCTCTCTCTCTCTCTCCTTCTCCCCTCACACACTTCCTTCGCCCTCAAATTGGGGACGGGGGCCATATCTCTATGCGGACACTCTCCTCCCCTCCCCTCCCCTCCCCTCCCCTCCCCTCCCCTCTCGTAAGTCTCTCGCTTGCTCTCTCGGGCGAAGAAAATTCAGTTGACAACCACCTCTAATTTTTATTCTTTAAGCTTCCCCTCTTGTCGTGCACATCCACTGCTTATCTTTGCTTCTTTTCCCCTTTTCACTCCCTTATCCGATTCCCCTCTTTCCTTTCCCCTTTTTTTTACCCTAGGGATTATACACCCTCTTCTGCTTTCTATCTATCTATCTATTTCTATTTCGTCATCTGCTCTTTCCTAATCTTGCGTATCTTTCCCCTTGTTTTTTTAATCTCCACGGCCCTCTCTTGTTCTATTTTTTTTTTTCATCCTCTCCACGTTTCTTTGTTGCATTGCCATCTACCCTCTTCTGTCTACCTTTCCCCTCGCACTCACTCAGATTAAATTCCTCCTATTCAATATTCCTTCCTTTTCTCTTCGTTAATCACCCTCTCCTTTCGTCGCTGTTTATCAACCTCCCATTCCTCGCCATTTCCTCTCTCGGATATTTCCCCTCTTCCATCTCTCTTCCCCTCTCTCCCCTCTCCTCTCATCTCCCCTTAACTCACGGTCTATAATTTGCGGATTGAATCATAGCATTCCGGCGGACACAGTCACGGGCGTGAGAGGACGTGAGGAAGGGGGATGGGGGGGGGGGGATTCCTGCATGGTTAGGGAAGGGAGGGAGGGAGGGAGGGAGGGAGGGAGGGAGGGAGGGAGGGAGGGAGGGGAGGGGAGGGGAGGGGAGGGGAGGGGAGGGGAGGGGGGGGGGGGGAGGGGAGGGGAGGGGAGGGGAGGGGAAGGGAAGGAAAGGCGCAAGAGAGGGAAGGGGAGGAGTAGGGAGAGAGGAAGAGAAGGAGGAGCAGGGAGAGAGGGGGAGGGGAAAGAGAAGGAGGAGTAGGGAGAGAGGGGGAGGGGAAAGAGGAGAAGCAGGGAGAGGGGAGGGTAGGAGGAGCAGGGAAAACGAAGAGACGAGATAGGACGGGAGATGATGCCCGTTATCTCCCGCGGCTCCTGCAAGATGTTAGTGCCTAAAGATATCCTATCTGCCGAGCGAGCCACAGGCGGATGCTGGAGCGATCCACCGACGCACCACTACCGTTTTATGACGTCATTTCCCTCGTTTGTTTCTCTCTCTTTTTTTTCTCATGTTCTTCTTTATTTCCACTGCAACATTGCATTCTTTGCAGTCATAACAAGTGGCTAATTACCGCCCAAGCACGCCCGTTATTCAGAGAAACGACTTATTGTTTACTAACAAATACAACGAAACAAAAACACTGGGAGAGCAATGACACAAGCATACTTCCTAACACACGCACGCACGCACGCACACCGCAAGAGAACACATGACGAATCGTGACTTCATTCTTACGTCATTCTTACAGCACTGTCAGTGACGCGTCCGGCTGCCACTTATGTGCTTCACACACGCGCAGGCACAAGCATACACACGCACACATACATAAATACGCACTCACACACACACTCGGATGACACACACATACACCCCTCCCCCCTCCCCCCCTGACGATGACGTTTCAGGGTCTCAGAAGTCACGTGTAGCTACCGAAAACGCCATGTTCCGCGGCGAGTACCATACCGCAATACCACACACACAAAATAGAAGAAAAAAAGAAAGAAAAGAAAAGACAAACTTGCAAGAAATATCACTTCAATCCCTTGATTGCAATCGGATTCATCCTTGACACATAGACATACTACACACACACACACACACACACACACACACACACGTGCACAGGGATCCGGCGACATGTGTAGAGGAAAGCCACAACGAGCTGGTTCCTTAATCCTTGGGTTTCCCTCTCCCTTCGTCACCGTCTCAGGAATTCTTCTCTCAATCCTATGTATCGATTGGTCTTCCCTTGTCCTCCGTGTTGATGTCTTTCTTTCGTGTTTTTTTTTTTCCTTTCCTCCTGCTTTCTTTTCTTTTCTTTTTCTTTACTCTACTTTCTTTCCCTTTCATTTTATCCTTTCCTCCTCCTTTCTTTTCCTCTTCTTCTCCTTTCTTTTCCTACTCTCTATTCCTTCCCTCCTCCTTTCTCTTCCTTCCCTCTTCCCTCCCCATTCCTTTCCTCCTTTCGTATTCTTCTCCCGCTCTTTTCTCGCCCCTTTTTTTTAAATCAATTTATCAAAGTCCCTCCTTCACTTCTCGTCTCGGCCGTGACGAGAAAACGACCCGCGTGTGACGGCAGCGCGTGGGAGGGGAGACTAATTCATATCGCCTCTTTAATACGTCTTTATCGCCCTTGGTGAGATGTTGCATAAGGTCATTGATTTTGCTTTTGTTTCTTTTGACTTTTTTTTTTCTTTCGTTCTTCTTCACCTCCTCTCCCTATCTCTTGGTTCTTAGTTCTTGTGCTTCTGTTTTTTGTTCTCCTTTTTGTGTTTCTAGTTTTTCTTTTCCTTCTATTTTCTTGTTTCTTCTACTCCTCCTCCTTTCCCCTCCTTCTTTTCTCCCTTCCCATCCGCCTCTCCTTTTCCTTTTCCTTCTCCTTCTCCTTCTCCTCCTCCTCCTCATACCCAAACTATCCCCATCCACCTCTCCTTTCTCTTCCCCCTCCTCCTCCCCTCTCCCTCCCCTTCCCCTTCATGACCTTCGTTTGACCCCGGCTCCAAGCCCCCCCCCCCCCAAGAAAAAAAGACTAACCCCGAAAAAAGTTAACAAACCATCAAACGCAACGGTTGTCAAAAGAGATAATAATTACCACACCCTCCCTCCCTACCTCCTTCCTTCCCTTCCTCTCTTTCTCCCTCCCCCCCTCTCTCTCTCTTTCTCTTTCTCTATTCTCTCTCTCTCTCTCTCTCTCTCTCTCTCTCTCTCTCTCTCTCTCTCTCTCTCTCTCTCTCTCTCTCTCTCTCTCTCCTTCTCTCTCTCCTTCTCTCCCTCCCTCTCTCCTTCTCTCCCTCTCTCCTTCTCTCCCTCTCTCCCACCATCCCTCCCTCTCTCTCCCCCTAATTATGATAATCAACTTGCTCTCATGTCAGCGAAAATCCGGAGATCAGTCAACGATTACAATCTTTTATTTTTTATTGAGAAAAAGTAAAGAAAAAAAGAAAAGAAAAAAAAAAAAACAGGATAGGACAATGACTTTTTTTCTTAGACTTTAAAGGAGTTGACTTTGATTTTGCTTTGATATAAAAGAAATCAATAAAAAAAAATAATAATAAACGAGCGGTCTCTTTTAATCCTTTACCTCATACTTTATGCCAATGTTTCCCCTCTGTGCCAAGTTCTCAGACACTTACATCATCCTTGGACTCAGTTCCCCTCACACCTTCCCACCCGTCCCCTCTCACCCTCATCCTTAACCCTTTTTATGGGCTCACACTCGCTCACCCTGCACTGTACACCCTTATACACCCAGGCGTCCCCAAACACACTAATACATCTTTACTCTAGCACATGTTCATGCATACATGTATGCATACATATAAACATACACACACACATACAAAATTAATGTTATTTGGCAATCAAACTGTTTTTCATTGCGACAATATTGCCTAAAATCCCCTCTTTCCCTTGATGTACAATATATAAATATACTAATGTGTATATATATATATATATATATATATATATATATATATATATGTATATATATATATATATATATGTATATATGTGTATATATATATATATATATATATATATATATATATATATATATATATATATATATAAATATATTTATATATATTATATATATATATATATATATGTATATATTTTATATATATATATATATATATATATATATATATATGTATATACATATATATATAATATTATATATATATATATATATATATATATATATATATATATATCTATATATATATGTATATATGTATATATATATCATATATATATATATATATATATATATATATATATATATATATATATATATATCCATTGCTTAAAATAAAACTGATAAGTATTGAATATAGTACAAAAACATAAAAAGAAAAACATACATTACCGCAACGAACAAAGTTCAAAACAAAACAATAATCAAACTGACCACACAAACAGATCAACATAAACAAAAAACTCATTACGTCAATCCCCAAAAGGTGACCCCCCCCCCCCCCCAGCACTCCCCCACGCGAAAGGAACCCGGAGTTAACATTCCCACGAAAGGATTTTTCACGCGGGAGCGGGGGAGGGGGGAGGGGGGAGTAGGGTAGGGGGTGGGGACGGGGGATGGGGGAGTAGGGTAGGGGGAGTAGGGTAAGGGTAGGGGGAGGAGACAGGGAGACAGGAGGGGAAATACCAACAGGTGAAACACACCGTTCGAATTTTCGTAAGGCGTAACACAACGAAATGTTACAATATAAAAGCAGTGACGCCGTAACATGATTTCTGACGTTATACGGGGTCTATCGCAAGGACAACAACAAGCAACGACTAAAACACCACCACCATCTGGGTAAGTGACAGGGCACAGAGCAGCTGGGAATGTTGGCAGGCCTGTTATCCGTCGCACATTCTTGGCTCACCCAAGATTTCTCTCCTTCGCTTATTATTATTCTCATATACACCCATATTATCATTATACACTACGGTGTCCTGTCATGAGTGGCCTATCCTGTCATATCAATCACTTCATACCAATCACTGTCATTTTCTGTCAGGTTATTCAAGGTCCTCTGTACGGGGGGCAAAGTAAGTGCTTTGATCATTATAATCAATTGATAGTTGCTGATCTAATTCGTTCCTGCTAATTCACCCTTTCTTTTTTTTTCTTTTTTTTAGCTCTATTTCAATCTCTTTCGCTTCTACACGAGTACACTTGCACAAATGCGCACATAATCAAAAACATATAGACAGACATCCACAAACACGGATTAAACACACACATACACACACACACACACATACAAACAAACACACACACACCACAAACAAACAAAAACACAGACAAACACACGCACACACACAACAAACACGCACACAACACAAACACAAGCGTGACTCATGGTTCTCTGGCCGAGCCTCGTGCGCTTTCTTCACGTCACAAGACTTCCGGCAGCGAGCAGAGGGATGCGCTCATGGAAACCGCTGCCAAATAACCCCAACTCACCACCAGCAAGAAATGTTGGCGGTTGCACGGACGTACACGTACATACGCACATGCCTTTACATATACATACATACATATATACATACATATGCACGTATTTATTAAACATATATGTACACGCGCGTATATAAATAATTAATGCCCTCGCATTTTAATCTAAAAATTAAAAAATGACAGAGCCGCACACAGACAAAAACAAACACGCCCTCTCCGAGATAAAAAGAACACTAAAACACACACAAACAAACACACATACAAACACACACACACATACAAACACACACACACACACACACAAACACGCACACGCACACGCACACACACACACACACTCACCCCCCCCAAAAAAAAAAAAAAAAAAAAAATCAACACTAACAGCTCCCTGCAACATCAGCCAGAACTAACAGTGCAAAGGGTCCCGTCCCGCTAGCTTCCACCCAACGCCCCTCCGCCACCTCCACAAATCGGACCTCCTCCGTCTCCTCCTTCGTCTCCTCCTTCAGGTGGGTTATTGGCCAAACCACGCCTAAGACATCTCTATCCCGTCCTCGTATAGGAAACCGATAAGAGGCGAAGAAGCCACAAAGGGTAGAAGGGGGGAAAATGAACAAAATGGGTAAGGAAATGGATGATAATTACTATAGAAATTTTAGATGATATAACGAGAAGAGAGATAAAAGATGTAACGGTAGAGATGAGTTGATAACGTGGTTAAGTTTATATACATATCTCTCTGACTCATCCTAATTTTCTTTCCTTTTTTGTTATCCCCCCAAACAAATAAAAAAAATACATCCAACTTCAATAAGTAGATACATCACTTTACCTCAATAAACAAATAACAATAATATCACTCATACATTTCTTTCACCCACAAACCTACCTGGCAATCAGCCGAACTGTGCCGAATCTGTGATCACATAGATGGCATGGAGATTCACCAGAGATTCTCATCCGTCATAATCCGCCGTCACAAGCAAAACAAAAGGCTTCCGAATCACGAATTCAAACCGCACGACTTCTCTACTATGCGATTTACGATCACCAGCCCTCGCACGCTACTCCATCTGTTCCACGATATTGTTATCACAGCATACAACCCACTTCCGCAGCAGATTAATACGCATATTCAGGTGGTATTCTCAGGTAGGCACTCGTATCAGACAGGCGACGGTGAGAGAGTGAAAAAACAACAAAAAACAACAACTGGCGGGCGACCAGCGGAACAAGCTGTCGCCTCGTCCAAACAGCATCTCAGAGCAGCACTATCGTTCTCCAGCTGTTCCACGCCAGCCGGCTCCACGATCGCGCAAAGGGGGGAGGGGGGGGGTATAGAGAGAGGGGGAGGGGGTATAGGGGAAGAGGTGAGTCAAAGGGGGGAGGGTATAGAGAGAGGGGGAGGGGATAAAGGGGAAGTGCGTTGAGTCAAAATTCGGACCTCCTCCGTCTCCTCCTTCGTCTCCTCCTTCAGGTGGGTTATTGGCCAAACCACGCCTAAGACATCTCTATCCCGTCCTCGTATAGGAAACCGATAAGAGGCGAAGAAGCCACAAAGGGTAGAAGGGGGGAAAAAGGAATGGGAAGGAAATTGGATGATAATATTTTCTTTTTTTTCAGAGGTACGAGAAGAGAGATAAAAGATGCAACGGTCATATCTCTCGACTAACGCGTTTTTTTATAGAATATATCTCTGACCTCATACCTAAATTAAACAACTTTTTGTTATCCCCCCAAACAAATAAAAAAAATACATCCAACTTCAATAAGTAGATACATCACTTTACCTCAATAAACAAATAACAATAATATCACTCATACATTTCTTTCACCCACAAACCTACCTGGCAATCAGCCGAACTGTCTTCAACTGTGATCACAATCATGTTGCATGGAGATTCACCAGAGTCCATCATCCGGTGTATCAACAAACCACAAGCAAAAAAAGGCGTCCGAAATCTACGGGATCCACCCGCACGACTTCACTACAATGCGCAATTATGATCACAGCCTCTCAACGCTTAACCATCTGTTCCACGACGCATATATTTGACTTCACAACCCACTTCACCGCAGATTAATAAATATTCTCAGGTAGCACTCGTATCAAGCGAAAGACAGGCGACGGTTGAGAGAGAAAAAACAACAAGAAAAACAACACTCGCGCACCACTTCGCCTCGTCAAACACACTCAGAGCAGGCAGCTGTTCCACCCAGCTTTCCACGCCAGCCGCTCCAGGGGGAGGCAAAGGGGGAGGAGGGTATAGGAGGAGGGGAAGGGTATAGGGGAAGAGGTGAGTCAAAGGGGGGAGGGTATAGAGAGAGGGGGAGGGGATAAAGGGGAAGAGGTGAGTCAAAGGGGGGAGATGGGGGAAAGGTAAAAGAGAGAGGGGGGGAGAGGGGGGAAAGGTGGGGAGGAGAGGGGGAAGGTGGGGAGGAATAGGGAATGTGGGGAGGACAGGGAAGAGGGGGAGGAGAGGAGAATGTGGGGAACAAAAGGGGAAGGTGGGGAGGGGAAGAAGGGAAGGAGAGGGAAGAAGGGAAGGAGAGGGAAGAAGGGGAGGAGAGGGGAAGAAGAGGAGAGGGGAGGAAAAGAGCGAAAGGGGACTAGCCCTCCGCTGACATACACGTATATCCACGGCACACAGACCCATTACGCTGCTCTTCCAGTGTACATCCTGCAAGGGCGGTTTGCTGTGGCCGCCCCATTACGGGAGATCAACGCACCGGGGAGAGGAAGGGGGGGGGGGGTGCTCGTTCCAACCGCCATTCCCCTTGATGCCACAGGAGAGACTCGTATTACAGACTTGCAACGAAAGTCTGAACGCAAAGGGCCTTGCGACAGGATGGGCGTTCTGTTCAGGGTCGTACACGTCGCTTCTTCGTTTTCTGATAATATCTAATGTCATTTATATATATTTATTTTTTCGTCTTCATTCTTGTAATCAGAATTACCTCCCATTCTTCCTCCTCCTCCTCCTCCTCCTCTGTTTATCATTCATATGCATTCTAAGATCATCAGCATTCTTTTTCTCCACTATAATTATTATCATTATAGTCATCATCATCATCACTATCTTTACCGTCATCATCAATATCATCATCATCATTATCATTACCATTATCGTTACCAATATTATCCTAATTACCATTATTACCATAAATATCACCATCATCACTACTAACACAATTAATTTCCCTTTTCTCCTTCATGTTATCCTTCTTCTAATTCTCCTCCTTTACTAGTCTTTCTTTCCTCCCTCTTCCGAAGTCTCCCAAGTCTTAAAGGCGATGGAGAGCAGAAGACGCAAAGAGCAGAGGTGATTCATACACTTAGGGGCAGATTCGAATGATTACACGAGGCTTGCAAGGTGCATTAGCGTTGAATACCAAGAAAGGGCTAGAGTGAATTCAGTTGCGAAACGACACCAACAACAAAATAATGACAATATTTTTTTTTGCGACAACAACAACAACAAACGAACAACGACAAACCGTCGATTGAGGTCTTTGCAACAAAAACAATAAATGAATCATAACAAATCGTCAATTAGTTGCAACAACAGCAACTTAAAAATAACCAGTCAATCGAGGTATTTACAATAATAAAAACATCAAAAAGATAACAACACCTTCGATTCAAAGTCTTTACAACAATTTAGACAATAATATCAACAACAACAACAAAATCAATCTAATTAATTCATCCATAAAAAAAATCTCAAAAACACGCATAATTAGAATCATGTAAATATTTCTTCCACTGACTTTCTTTATATAAACACTCGTGCAACCAATTACAAACACGGAGTTGTTTATATACAAGTTATCAAAAAAAAAAAAAAAAGCGTTATGACCAAGTTCACCTCCTCTACCCAAATATATACGTTTTTTTCCAAACATTAATTTATCAACTGATAACCTTCTATATATATATATTTTTTTTTACTTTCTAGTTAGTAAGAGTATTGGACAAAAAGGGACAAACTATACATAATAACTATGGCTTGTTATTCTTTGCAAATAGTTAAGAATGGGAACAACGTAACTGCATCGAAATAGAAGATAAATCAAAATATGATTCAAAACGAAAAATCAGGCTCTAATATCTCAGCAATCGACCAATCTTCGACGTAAGAGCAAGGTATCTTTTCTTTCTTTCTTTCTTTCTTTCTGTTTTTTTCTTCGCAATATCCTTCATCTTATGAAGCAGAGTGTTAGAGGTGGAAGAGGAGGAGGAGGAGGAGGAGGAGGAGGAGGATTAGGAGGAGGATTAGGAGGATTAGGAGGATTAGGATTAGGATTAGGATTAGGATTAGGAGGAGGAGGAGGAGGAGAATGAGGAGGATTAGGAGGATTAGGAGGATTAGGAGGAGGAGGAGAATGAGGAGGAGGAGAATGAGGAGGAGGAGGAGGAGAATGAGGAGGAGGAGGAGGAGGAGGAGGAGGAGGAGGAGGTAGGGAGGGAGGACGGGGGTGTAGGAGTAGAGCCAGGAGACTCACGCCCACGCTCGCGTCAACAAGGAGGCGTGGGCGGGTAGGATTTTTCGATCTCTTTCCTTCTTCTCTCCTTCCCCCCTTCCCTACCCCTACCCCTACCCCTACTCCTATCCCTCCCCCTCCCCCTCTCCTTCCCCCTGCCCTCCCCCTCCCTCTCTAATGCATTATTCTAACGGCATATTGGATCCGGTCGCGGCTTGGCTTGTTCCCCCGGCGGGCTGAAGTATTCCACGTAGCATCCCACTTGATTGCCTCTCTCTCTTTCTCTCCCTCTCCCTCTCTCCCTCTCCCTCTCCCTCTCCCTCTCCCTCTCCCTCTCCCTCTCCCTCTCCCTCTCCCTCTCCCTCTCCCTCTCCCTCTCCCTCTCCCTCTCTCTCTCTCTCTCTCTCTCTCTCTCTCTCTCTCCTCTCTCTCTCTCTCTCTCTCTCTCTCTCTCTCTCTCTCTCTCTCTCTCTCTCCCTTTCCCTTTCCCTTTCCCTTTCCCTTTCCCTTTCCCTTTCCCTCTCCCTCTCCCTCTCCCTCTCCCTCTCCCTCACCCTCACCCTCACCCTCACCCTCTCCCTCTCCCTCTCCTCCCTCACACCTCACAAAGACTGACCATCTGCCTCTTGATCAGAAGTACCGAGTAAGAATTCAATACTTTGATTCGCGTTTTGTGACGTGTCATGACGTTTAGTGACGTCAGAATGTCGTCACGACGGCGGGACTGGAGGAAGGGGAAGGGGGGGGTGAGGGGAAGGGAAGGGGGGGTAAGGGGAAGGGAGGGGTGAGGGGGAAGGAGGGGGGGAAAGGAACGGTCAAGGCCAGAGCGAATGGTTGGGTGAGGAGGAGGTGGGTAGGGGTGGGGAGGTGGGTAGATGGGTGTGGGGAGGGGAGGTGGGGAGGGGAGTGGGTGGGTGGCTGTTCTGATGATGATGGTGATGAGGGTCTCGTGGGAGACGGAAGGATGCTGCGAAGAAGAGGAAGTGAAGGAAGAAGCGAAGAAAATGTGGAGGAGGATGAGGTGAGGAGGAAAAAGAAAATGAAGAAGACGACGAAGAAGAGGTAGTAGTTGAAGAAGAAGAAGAGGAGGAGGAGGAGGAGGAGGAGGTGGAGGAAGAAGAGGAATAAAAAGAAGAAGGAAAAGAAGAAGAATAGGAGGAAGAAGAAAAAGAAGAGGAAGAAGAAGAAGAAGAAGAAAGAAGAGGAAGAAGAAGAAAAAGAGGAGGAGGAAGGCCCTCCGCCCTAAATCCCGGAATGCAACGCTGATCACTGGCAAGAACGCAACCTGCAGCAAGTCAATCATCGGGTCTTCATCTTTCTATCTTTTTCCGTCTCTCTTTTCTTGCATCGTCGACGATTATGCGGAAGCAAATGCACGATTTTTTTTCCATTATTTAATCACTCATTTTTTTATAAGAACGGCAAAACGTCAGTCAAGTCATATACGAATTCAGATATACAAATCAAGGCAATTCATTTAAAATTTACGTATAAATAAAGTAATTAACTGACTGATTAATGGCCATTCACATTTTACAAAAAAAAAAAAAAAATATTGATATCTTTCTGTCTGCTTCTCCTACCGTCTGCTGACCTACTTTATCCTATATTCTGCTTTATCAACTGATATTCACGACCTGCTACTTGTCTAACCTGCTGATGTCCCTGACCTGCAACCTATCTAACCT
>NW_028234429.1:16909005-16931505 GCF_977035675.1 Penaeus japonicus | reverse complement strand
GAAGGGCATTAGGACATGACGAAGAGCAGGTGGAAGGATTCTGCAGAGGAGGAGTCGAGACCGGGGTGGACTGCTTCAAACAGCTGGGAGGAGGGGATGGGATGTGGGGTGGGGGTGGAGAGACAAGGAAGAAGAAGAGAGAGAGAGAGAAGAAGGGGAAGAGACCAGGAGGGAAGGGAGAGGAGACAGGGAGGGAGAGAGGAAGGGAAGGGAAGAGAGAGGCAGGATGAAAGAGGAGACACGGAGGGAAGGAGAGGAGATAGAGAGGAAGGGGAGGAGAGAGGGAGGAAGGGGAGGAGAGAGAGAGAGAGTGGAAGAAGGAAAGGGACGAAAGGGAGGCAGAAAGAGCGCAGTAGTAGTGTAGCAAAAATAATAATTAACGAAGTCCAAACCCACACGCAATCGAATGCTGTTGCACACGATCTAATCAAGACGAAAGAGGCCAGGATGCTGATGAACAAAGGATGCCTGATAAAACCAAAACAAAAACGTAGGCCTAATTAACAGAATCTCACTAACAAAATAAGCAAAGAAGGGGAGGTTAGTATGGGCTCCACTTCAGCTCTCGCATTTAGCAATACCACTTAAAACAACCTTTCATATCGCATCATCCGGATTGGTCCTTCGAGGCTGGTAGGTCTTGTTGGGATATATATATATATATATATATATATATATATATATATATATATATTATATATATATATATATATATATATTATATCTATATATATATATATATATATATATATATATATATATATATATATATATATATATATATATATATATATATATATATATATATATATGTACACACACAGTATGTATATATATTAAGGTTATATTTGACAAACAAGAGTGATTATTCAGTTTATATGCTTATTAAGGAGAAAATATGAGTAATAAAGAGAAACACAAACGCGAATCACTATAGCTAAACAGAAACATGAATAATTTGCTTAAAGAGAAGAAAATAAATACATAAATAAACAAATACCTGACAAGAACAGATTCTTCAAAGATTCAAAATAACATTTTCCTTCCCCCCTTTCCCTCTCCCCTTCCCCCCACCCCCAAATCTTCCATAGGTGTCACGTGACATATAAGTGAGGGGGAGAGGGAGGTATCCCATCATCCAAGATGGTGCCCCCTTCCCTTGCCTGCAAAATAAGTCCCTTTGCATGACTGTTCCGCACGGCACTGCTGCGTGGCGACATGCACGTTTTCTCTCAATGAATACCGTTCGGCCCCTCCTTCTGCCCCCTTAAAGAGAGGAAGAGAGAGAGAGAGAGAGAGAGAGAGAGAGAGAGAGAGAGAGAGAGAGAGAGAGAGAGAGAGAGAGAGAGAGAGAGAGAGAGAGAGAGAGAGAGAGAGAGAGAGAGAGAGAGAGAGAGAGAGAGAGAGAGAGAGAGAGAGAGAGAGAGAGAGGAGAGAGAGAGAGAGAGAGAGAGAAGAGAGAGAGAGAGAGAGAGAGAGAGAGAAGAGAGAGAAGAGAGAGAGAGAAGAGAGAGAGGAGAGAGAGAGAGAGAGAGAGAGAGAGAGAGAGAGAGAGAGAGAGAGAGAGAGAGAGAGAGAGAGAGAGAGCACTTCCTCACCTCTTTTCCTCTCCTACCCTCTTAAAAAAAAGTCCTATAGTTCCCCATGGCATTCATCCCCTCCCCTTCACTTCCCTTCACTTCCCTTCCCTTCCCTCCCCTCCTCTCCCCTCTCCCCTCTCCCCGTCGCCGCTGCCTGAGGTGTCGGAGGTACAATACCAGTCATGATCTTCCTCTGCATGACGGCAACAATAACAAGACATAACCAGCTAGCAATGGCGTGTCACACTGATAGAGTCCAGCACCTCGTCACTGTCTACAAGGCGAGTCCAATTAAACGGCGTGAGTCATACCAGGAGCGAGACTATTAGCGCACACTGTGCAAAAGTAATTATGTTAATGAGTGCGTTCGTCATAGACACAACTATGGCAATTATGGCAAAACAAAGAACGTGATCGAATATGCGTAACCACACACACTGACACTGACACACACACAGACACACACACACACACACACACATTCCTTCACATGTCCTCTTTCCGGACAAAGAACCGCCCCCATTCCAGCGCACCGGATGGAACCGCCGGCACGATCATCATCATAGGCCTAAGTTCTCCAACACTAAAATATCAAAAAGGAAAATAATGATGATGATAGTGTTGATTGTGATATCAATAATAATAATAGTTATAAAAAGAAGAAGAAGAAGAAGAAGAAGAAGAAGAAGAAGAAGAAGTAGTAGGTACACAAACAACAAAAATACTAGTAACAGTAACAACAACTGTAACTGTTACAGTAACAATAACAGTTACAATAACAATATCAACAACAGCAACACCAATAATAACAATAATAAAAATAGCAAGAACACCACCACACAAATCACAGCAATGATCCCACGCATTTAAATCATGAAATTCACCCTCCCCCCCTCCCGCCCTCCCCCGCAAAGCGCTGTCACCAGCAGCACAGAGGCCATCTCCCCATCCCCTCCCCTCCCCCTCCCCCTCCCCCGTCGTCTCCAACGCCCTCCTCTTACCCCCCCCCCCTCTCCCCCCACCGTACCCTTTCCCCTCATGGCCCGCGAGTGAGATGCAGTCTCCAATCTCGTTTAAAATCGATACCGCACGCGAGAGGGGGCTAGGAACGGGAGGGGGCGAGGAGAGGGGGCGAGGAGAGGGGGCGCCGAGCCCGAGCCTTCCCCCCCCGCCCTCCATCCTAGCCCCGGAGCCTGATAACGCATGATGCTGACGGCGGCGGAGGCGGAGAGAGCTCAGGGCCTGACGTAGGGATGCCCTTGTTGTGGTAGACGCGGCAGCTTCCGGGCTTCCAAGGTTGAGGGTGGAGGGAGGGAGGGAGGGAGGGAGGGAGGGAGGGAGGGAGGGAGAGGGAAGGGGGAAGGGGGAGAGGGAGGGGGAGAGGGAGAGGGAGGGAGAGGGAGGGGGAAGTGGGGAGAGGGAGAAGGGGAGAGGGAAAGGGAGAGGGAGGGGGGAGGGGGAAGGGGTAAGGGGGGAGGAAAATATTGAAGGGTGGAGGATGGGAGGCCGGAGGGGATAGGGAAGAGGGTGCAGAAAGAGAGAGAGAGGAGGGCGAGGAGGAGAAGGGAAATAGGGGAGGAGACGAAGGGCAGAGAAGCAGAGGAGGATAAGAGAGTGAGAGTGTGAAGAGAAGAGACAAGGAAGAGGGAGACCGGGGTGGGAGATCAATATCTTTTTTCTTTATTTTCTCTTTCGCTCTCTCTATCTCTCACTCTCTTTTTCTTTCTCCCTCTCTCTCGTCTGTATCCGTTGCTCTTCCCCCTCTCTCTCCATTCCATCCCACCTTCTCTCTCTCCCCTCCCTCCCTCCCACCCCCTCCCCCCTCATCCTGTCAACATCGAAACGCTTTTCTCGTGATTTCTTTCCGGATTAAATTCCGCCACTCGGTGAAAATAATTGAGCCTCCCCCCCACCCCCATACCATTCCCCTTCCCCCTTCCTACCCTCCCCACCCCCCTCCCTCCTTTTCCTCTTCCTCCCCTCCCCCTCCCTCCTTTTCCTTTTCCTCCCCTCCCCTCCCCTCCCCCCGCCCTATTTTCGTATTCCAGGCCATAATTCGCAATAATCCCAACAGCCTTCGTTCGCAAATTTCCCGAATGGGCGCGGCGCCGTTGACTGGGTGTGGGTGTAGGTGTGGAGGTGGGGGGGTTTAACGGGGGGAGGGGGGGGACTCGGCGGCGACTCCCTCGTTTTGTCTGTCTGTCTGGCTGGCTCTCTTTCACACTCTCACTCTCTTATTCATGCATTCATTCATTCATTCATTTATTCATTCACTCTCTCTTTCTCGTTCCCTCTAACTTACTAACTTACTTACTCACTCACTCATCCACTGGAGAGAGGGGGGGAGGGGGGAAGGAGGAAGGGAGGAGGGGGAGATGGAACGTTGGAAAAGAGAGAGAGAGAGAGAGGGAGAGAGGTAGAGAGGGAGGGAGGGAAGAAGGGAAGGTGCAAGGGAGAGGGGTGGGGGAAGGTGGAAGGGAGGAAGGAGGAAAGGAGAAATGGAGGAGGGCGGAGAGGGAAGGATGGAAGAGGGAGGGAGGGAGGAAGGAGGGCGGGGGAAGGGAGAAATGGGGTAAGCAGGAAGAGCGATGGGGTGAAGGGGAAGGGGGAAAGGTAAAGGGGAAGAGAAGACGGGGAAGCAGGGGAGACTGGAAAGGGGAAAGAGGGGGCGGAGGGGAGGGGCTTTTAAGTAGAAATCCAGGTAGATGAATTAAGTAGATTATAATCACATTAATCCGAGGGCTCTGGCGGAGTTCTTGATGACATTTTACACGTTTCGAAAATCAGAAAGAGAACTTAATTGCACTCGTGAGATGAAAGTATATTCAACTAAATTCGAATCGATTTTCAACAGGGATATTGTCACCTGTCACATTAGCACTGACCCCCCCTCACCCCCGCCAACCCTATCCATCGAAACGAACCACTGATGTGTATTAATAGTAATTATGACAACAATTACGATAATCATAATAAAAAGAAAAACAATTATAATAACAATGACCATAACAGTAACAACATCAATAACAACAACAACAACAACAACAACAATAATAATAATGATGATGATGATCATAATAATAATAATAATAATAATAACAATAATAATAATAATAATTCCCAACTTGTTCAACATCAAACAACAAACGAAACAAACTCCGTGACAATGAGACCCCGGAAAAGCTACCATCTCCAGCCAGAAAGACAGACAGACAATCCGACAGACAGACCGACAGACAAAGACAGACAAAGACAGACAGACACGCGACGTGGCGCTCGACCTGCTGAGGGCATCAGTCATCCATTCCAACACTTGCTCTTAACACACTTTCGCAACTTCACGCAACTTCACCTTCCACAACTTCCGGTGAACGTTGAACAGGGGCGAACTTCTATGTAAGTCCCGCTGTGCGAGATCGAACTTTTGGCTACTTTGGAGCTTCTGGAAAAGGATGAAGGAGAAAAAGAAGAAGAGGAGGAGGAGGATAAGGAAGGGGAGGAAGACGAGCTGGAAGAGGAGGAGGAGGAGGAGGAGAAAAAGGAAGAAGAAAAGCAAGAAGAGCTAGAAGACGGGGAAGAAGAGCTGGAATAGGAAAGGAAGCAGGATGAGAGGGAGGAGAAAGAGAAGGAGGATAAGATGATGATGAAGAAGAAAAAAAAGAAGATAAGGTCAAAGAAGCAAAGCCTCAAGAGGTGGAATCACAGCACAACGACCCTGTCAATACAGATTCGATATATATTATATATATATATATATATATATATATATATATATATATATATATATATATATATATACACACACACACACACACACACACACACACACACACACACAAAACAATAGAATCATAATAAGATGCTGATCACCACTTTCCGGAATTCCCGTACCCCCCCCCCCCCTCTGCATCCAATCCCCCCGCAAAAAATAGTCACTTCAAGCCTCGTCCTCAAACACTCGAGTCTCACCTGACCCATATTTCCTTGAGGACTTACTCGCAGGCAACCTTCCCCTCGAGGTATTTCGAGATGTTCTCAATTCCGCGTTCATATTTTTTTTTTTTTTCTTTTTACTTGTCCTACTCTTTATTTTTCTCTTTTTTTTCTTTCATGATCACTATCGCCCGGTAAGTTATCTTTAGCTCTTGTCATTCTTTTCCTTTTCTCTCTTCTTTTTCTATCTTTTCGTCCTGCTCTTTTACCCTACCCCTCCTCCTCCTCCTCCTCCTCCTCCTCCTCCTCCTCCTCCTCCTCCTCCTATCAAGGCAAACGTCCTTTGCTCTTTTTTTCTGTTGCCTCCAAATTCTTAAAGCTTCTCAACTTCTTCCACGAGATAAGAATGAAGGAAGAATCTAAAATAAAAGGGGAGTGGGAGGTCGAGGAGAAGGAGCAGGCAGGGGATAAGGAGGGAAGGAGGGAAGAGGGAGAGAAGGAGGGAGGGAGGGTGGGTATGGGGGAGGGGGAGGGAGGGAGGGAGGGAGAGAGAGAAAAGCGAATACGAGTTAAATAAAGAGAGATTAATACACATCTAGAGATTAAGACACCAAACAAACAAAAGAAAAACACAGGAATCTTGAGACGAGAAAAGTTTACTGCCAAATGATTTTTCGTTTCAGTAATTTTGTGCCCGCACCTTAATGAACGCATTCTCTCAAACTATTTTTCTTTTTTTAACGAAAAAGAAGAAAAAAGTGAGATTATTAAAACGGTGAAGGTTATTCCCTACCGGCCACCCACGTACCGAATAAGCATTTCGGAAAGGGGCCAGAAGCGTAATCAAGAAGAAAAGGAAGAAGAATATGAGAAAATGGAGGACGGAATAAATCAGAATTAAAAAAAAAAGAAAAAAAAAATTATGAGATTGCCAAGAAAAACACTTCTATTTCCCAAGATCATATACGAGTTTCTGATGTTATAACCTTGATTTTTTTTTTTTTTGTATCTTCAAAAATAAAATAAATAACATGAAAACACATAACAAAAAAAAAAATTATAGACAAAGGCGGGAAACCAGAATAAATTTCCTAAGAAAAAGCTAAAAAAAAAAAAGGGGGGGGGGGAAGGGAGTAAATGCAATTTTGGAAAGTTCAAAGTAAAAAGCCTCTCACTTACTCGAAAGATCGTTGGTCTTAAGAAGGGGAAGAGAGGGGAAGAGTGGAGGGGAAGGAAAGGGAAGAAATAGGGAATGGAGCAGGAGGAGGAGGAGGAGGAGAAGGAAAGCAGAGGAGAAAAGGAAAGGTGCAAGGGAAAAGCGAGGATGAAAGGCGAAGACCAGAAGGCAGATGAACACAAAAGTGCTGAAGGGAAGAAAAAGAAATGGAGCAGAGGAAGGAGGGGAAAGGAGGAGAAAGGAGGGGAAAGGAGGCAATGAGAGGGAGAGGAGAGGGAGAAGGACATATGCAGTTAAAACAAATGTCTATAAACAAGCCAGCCCCGCATCCGAAACTCCCTGATGCACTGGGCTTCGCTGCACTTAAAAGGCAATATCTCTGCAACCCAGACTTCCTCCGCAGCGCCAGTTTTCCTTTTTCGATGCAATTTTGTACTAGTCCCCCCTCCCTCTCTGCTCTTCGCTCTCGTTTTCTAATTCCGTCCCTGACGAATCCTCCTCCTTCCTTCTTCCTTCTTCTTCTTGTCGTATTTCTCATTCCTCCTTCCGTTTCTTGCCGTTTTCTTTCTCTTTCTTTCTGGTCGTATTATTGGTATTGTTTGATCTTCTCTTTGATATATGCAATAACGATTTCAATCGATCAATTGCAATAGGCGATTCATTCCCTAAACGAGAAAGGGGAAAACGTTTTGTTTACGTTGATGCATATTCAGTTTCCCTCATTAACAACTGGCTGACAAGGACAGTCGAGAGAAAGAGAAAGTGAAAGAGAAAGAGAGAGAGAGGGGGGGATAGAAAGACAGAGAGAGAAAGACAGAGAGAGAGAGAGAGAGAGAGAGAGAGAGAGAGAGAGAGAGAGAGAGAGAGAGAGAGAGAGAGAGAGAGAGAGAGAGAGAGAGAGAGAGAGAGAGAGAGAGAGAGAGAGAGAAAGAAAGAGAGAGAAAGAGAGAGAAAGAGAGAGAAAGAGAGGCAGAGAAAGACAGAGAGAGACAGAGAAAGACAGAGAGAGACAGAGAGAGAAAGAGAAAGAGAAAGAGAGAGAAAGAGAGAGGCAGAGAAAGACAGAGAAAGAGAGAAAGAGAGAAAGAGAGAGGCGGCACCGAAGGCGGGACAAAGGGGAGAGCGTGAGAGTGGAGAGGGAGCTTTAAGTTCTGCACAATGGACAGTCACAGCGGCGGCGGCCGTCTCTCGCCCTCTGTTCCCGCGTCCTCCTGTTCTTGCTAATTATTCCTCTCCTCCTTCTCCTCTTCCTATCAATGCTATTAATCTTAATATTCCTTTCCCCTTCTTCTTCCCCCTCCTTCTCCCCCTTCTCCTCTTCACACCTTCCTTCTCCTCTTCTCTTCCTTCTTACGTCTCCGTCCTCCTCATCTCTCCCCTCTGTTTCCCTCTTCTTCCATTCTTCCTCTCGTATATTCCTCCTCCTCATCTCCTTCCTCTTGTTCCTCCTCTTCTCCCTCCTCATAATTTCCTCCTTCCTCCTTCCCATCTTCTCCCTGATCTCGTCGGTCTAAATACTTCAGCATCTATTGCAGAGTATGATAATTATATCTGATGTAATGCTAATAATAATTGGATAAAAAAGAGAGAAATCCTTTTGAATCCTTTCTTCTCCATCCTTTCCTTTTCCCCCCACCTCCTTTATCGCTTACCCATCCACCTTCCCTACCCTCTGCCCTTTATCCCCACCCCTTACACCCCCTACATGATACCCCTACACAACTCCTTCCCCCTACATCCTTCCTTCTACCTCCTACACCCCTCCTCCCCCCTACACCCTTCCTCCTACCTCCTACACCCTTCCTCCTACCTCCTACACTACCTCCTTCCCCCTACTCCACCTCCTTCCTCCTACACCCCTCCTTCTCACCTCCCACCCCACCCCCTTCACCCCCACCCCCTCCATCAAAAATAAAATATCTCAGGGAAAATATGTGACGAGGACAGCGAAAGCCTTTCTTCGGAGGGCGCCGAGAGTGTGAAGGCAAAGCAAAGAGCGATAGAAAATGGCCTGCAGTTACCCATATTCATTTACTTTTTTTCGTAATTAATATTTATATATTTTTTCTTTTTCTTCTTTTTCATTGTCACTGATTTATCTCTCTCTCTGCGGTGTTTTGTATTTTTTCTTGACGTTTTATAATAATATTTTTGCCTTATTGTTATAGTTGCTTTATTTAATTTTCAATTTCCTTCCTATCCTCCTCCTCCTCCTCCTCCTCCTTTTCATCATCATCATCATTATCCTCCATCTACTAATTAGAATTTTCACTCTCCTCCTCTTTCCCTCTTATTACATCTGCTATTTCTGTTTGACTGCCCTTTTGGACGGTTGCAAGTAATAGCCAGGATACAACACTTGCAACATTTGCCGCCACAATACCCCCGACCCCCCCCCCCCATCATTCTAGCAACATGTCTAAGTTATTAATCAATCTACCTAAAAAATATATATCATTTCATCAATCTATAGACAGCTTATCCATCTATTTATCTTTTTTTTATCAATCTCCTGTTTATCTTATCTATTCAAATACCTCCAATCTATCTATTCATCTCCGTTGAACTCATAGTTTCAGACAGCAAGCAACAGCAAAATTTAAAATACTTCATCTGACAAATAGAAAAAAACAGAAACAAACGATAAAACTACCAAATAAAAAAACGGGAAGAGAGAGAGAAAAAAAGATCGAACACTAATAAGCCCAGACGCAACTTTTCCTCGAGAAGAAATATGCATAACGATATTATTTTCTTAAAAAGGTAAACACTGCAATGCGGTCGTACGATTTCAGAAACAAATCTGGAAAGTTGTCAAAAATAGAAATAAAGAAAAAAGAAAAAATATACATATATACATTTATGACAAAAACAAAGGGAAAAATGTCTTTTACGATGATGAACAAACGCCACAAGCGCTAATGTGTTTCGTTAGAATGGAGGACTAGAAGGAGGAGAAGGACCGGAAGGAGGAGGAGGAGGAGGAGGAGGAGGAGGAGGAAGAAGAGGGGGGGGGGGAGAATGAAGAAATGAAGAAGAAAAAGAACAAGGAGTTGGAGGATACAAACATGAATAAATAAGATGAAGAAGAGAATGAACAAGAAAAAGATGATAATGAAATAAAAAGAAAAGCAAAAAAAGAGAAGAAGAAGGAGAAGAAGAGAAAAAACAAAACAAAAAGATAACAATGAAAGAAAAAGAAAAGCAAATAAAGAAGAAGAAAAAGAAGAAGAAGGAGGAGGAGAAGTAGAAGAAAAAAAAAACACAGTGAGCGCCCTCGGAGGCTACTCGCAGGGGACTTGTTCTTTCCCCGAACACGATAAGGAACTCGAGAGGGGAAACGAGTTCTTTGAGAAAAGGGGAAAAAAGGGGGAAGGAATTACTGTAGCTAAATGTGTAACGGGTCTATGGTACACGGAGGGAAAAAAGAAAGAGAGAGAGAGAGATAAAAAGGGTGGGAAAAAAAAAGTGGAGGGAAAGGAGAGAGGGGAAGAGAAGGGAAGATACGATAAAAGATGAAAGTAGAGGAGAAGAGTAGAGAGAAGACCATAAAAATTAACATCAAAGGAAAAAAGCAAGAAAGGGCGAAAAACACAAAAATATCATAACAAAAAAAAAATATATATATAAATAAATAAATAAATAAAAATAATAATAATAAAATAAAATAATAAAATAAAAACGAAACAACCGGAAAACCACCGACCAAGAAAGAAAGACAGACAGACAGACAGACAGACAGACAGACAGCTAATTTGCCGCATCACGTAAACAATGATAAGGGATGCAGCTTCACCGGCGCGGCCTGCGTGAGATGATTGATGCTGCGACGCTCGGAATTTTTCTCACGTTCTGTCGGGACACGTGGAAGATGACCCCCAGGGAGGGAGGGGGGAGGAGGGAGGAGGGAGGAGATGAAAGGGGAGGGGGAGAGGAGGAGAGGAGGGGGGTGATGAAGGAGGAGGAGGAGGAGGAAGATGATGGAAGAGAGGGTGGCGGAGGAGGGAAAGGAGGGCGTGATGGAGGTAAGAGGGTTGTTGCAGGAGGGAGAAAGTGGATGGATGATGGTGGTGGTGATGGTGATGATGATGATAAAGATGATGATGATAATAATAATAATAATAATAATAATAATAATAATAATAATAATAACAATAAAGATAATAACAATAATAAGACAACAAAATGAGGAATGAATAACCAAAACAACCCCCAGAGGATATGATAAATAAAAAAAAACTTTTAAAGCAAAGTGAAAAAACGACTCGAACTCCAAAGCGGACATCCGAGTGTTCAAGGGCGGGGAGTCGCCTGTCGGACGCCGCTGAGTCATGTCGGGTCAGCGGAGTACGAAGAGCCGAGGGAGCCCGACAAATGATACTCATAACGGGAAAGGATAACGATAGTAGTTAGAGTACGAGGCGGATGTAGAGGAGGAGGAAAGGGAGGAGGAGGAAAGGGAGGAGGAGGAAGGGGAGGAGGAGGAGGAGGAAGGGGAGCAGGAGGAGGAGGAGGGTGTGGAAGAGTAGGAGGAGGGGGAGGGGGAGGGGGAGGGGGAGGGGGAGGGGGAAGAGGAGGATGTGGAGGATGTGGAGGAGGAGGTAGAGGAGGTTGAGGTGGAGGAGGAAGAAGAAAAAGAGGAGGAGGAAGAGAAGGAGTAAAAATAATAAGCAGGATGATAATAATGATGACGAAATTAAAAATGACAACAATAATAGCAGAAATAACAGAACAAAACAAAAACCAGTAATAAAAGTAATAATCATAACAACAGCAATAATAACAGCAAAATACAAACGACCATGATGACAAACATCCCTAAGTAATTCATCGCAAAGAAATAAATAGGCAGAGTTAAGAGAGAACCATTTCGACGTCCGACTGCGTGTCCTTGAAGGAGGAGGACCTAGGATGACCATGACCATGACGATGACGCAAGACCGCCAGCGCGTCTCCGGGTGACAAAGGAAGAGACTTCGAGAAGGATCCGTCGTCGCCGAGACGCCACGCCGCCGCCAAGGAGATGGGGGGGAAGGGGAGGAGAGGGGGAGGAGAGGGGGAAGGAGGGGATGGGAAAGGGGAGGGGGAGGGAGGGGAAGGAGGGGGGAAGGGGAAGGAGGGGGGAAGGGGAAGGGGAGGGGAAGGAGGGGGAAGGGGAGGGGGAAGGAGGGGATGGGAAAGGGGAGGGGGAGGAAGAAGAGTAAAGATGGAAAGGAAGCCGAGAGATAAAAAAGGGGTGAGGGAAAGAAAGATGAAAAGGGAGGATGGAAGGGAGTTTGAGAGAAAGGGAGGAAGGAGCGGTGGGGACGGAAGAGAGTGAGAGAGGGAGGGAAGATAAAGAGTTAGATAGATATACAGATGATCAGACAGACTAACAAAACAAACAAACAAAATCAAGACAAAGAGACACAGAGCGAAAGTTTGCTTCCAAAATAATTTCCCTTTTCAGTAATTAAAAGATAAAACAAAGTTTTCAAATTCTCCTTCTAACCCCACTCTCCGCCGCCTCATTCACCCCCACCACCCCCCACCACACCACAACTCCCCCACCCATCCCCTTCCGTTCCTTCCTTCCTTCCTTCCTTCCTTCCTTCCTTCCTTCCTTCCTTCCTTCCTTCCTTCCTTCCTTCCTTCCTTCCTTCCTTCCTTCCTTCCTTCCTCCCTCTCCCCATCCCCCTTTGCTCCCTCCCCCAACCTATCTCATCTTTTCACTTCCTTCCATCCCTCCCACCCCCAACCCACCCTTTTTCTCTCCCCCTTCCCTCCCCACCCTCTTTCTCTCCCCCTTCCCTCCCCACCCTCTCTCTCTCCCCCCATCCCTCCCCACCCTCTTTCCCTTCCCCTCCCCCCCTCCTCCCTCATCAACCAAGAGTTCATAATTTGATTGGATCCATAAAAGCCCAGGGACGCGAAGGTCGCCCCAGGTGCATTGGCGGATCCTCGGCGCCGGGAGGGAAGGGGGGAGAGGAGAAGGAGGAGGAGGAGGAGGAGGAGGAGGAGGAGGAGGAGGAGGAGGAGGAGGAGGAGGAGGAGGAGGAGGAGGAGGAGGAGAGAGGAGGAGGAGGAGGAGGAGAGAGGGGAGGAGGAGGGGGGAGGAGGAGGGGGAGGGAGGGAGGGAGGAGGAGGAGGAGGAGGGGGAAGAGGAAGGGAGGGAGGAGGAGGAGGAGAGGAGGAAGAGAGGAAGAGGAGGAAGGAGGAGGAAGGAGGGAGGAAGTGCGAAGGAGGAGGAAGGTAAGACGGGGAGGAGAGGTTGTGAGACGAAGGAGGGAAGGTAAGAGAAGACGGGAGTAACACCGATTTTCTAGGCCAATGAATGATACCCTGTCTCTGTCTCTGTCTCTGTCTCTCTCTCTCCCTCTCCCTATCCCTCCTTTCCCCTCCCTCTCCCTCTCCCTCTCCCTCCTTTCCCCTCCCTCTCCTTCCCACTCCAAACAAACACCCATCCTCACCAAAAAAAACCCCGGAATTAAGTCCCCCAAGCAAATAAAAGCTGCAGTCTTACGTCACAAGAAAATACAAGGATGCTCTTAAGTGAATTAACTAATAAACTGCGTCCACCAGCAACACTGAGGGACCACCACGGCAAAGGGATTTACGGTCGCCAGTCAAGAATTATTGCCGCACGAGAGAGAGGAACGCGTGACGAGAGCCTGTATGAGCGATAAGGAATGATGGTGATATCAGATTGTGGTAGTGGTAGTGGTGGTGGTGACTGATGGTGATGATGGTGATGGTGATGATGATGTGGATGATGATGATGATGATGGTGGTGGTGGTGATGATAATGTGGATGTGGATGATTGGTGATTGATGATGATGATGATGATGATGATGTGGATGATGAATGATTCTAAAAATACAGCAATAAAAAAAAAAAAAAATACACAGAACAATGAAACAATCAAAATAACACACTGGCGGTCACCCTTACCGACTTACCGAAACCCTAAAACATCGAAGCAAAGTGAACTCAAGAAACTAATCCCTCAGAAACAGGACAAGGCTCCTCGACTTTCGCGGATTCGACGCTCCTTAAAATTGCATGCTCTCAATTGCATTAAAAAAAAAGTTTCAGTTGCAATGACAAAATAACACAATCCTACAATCGCCATAAATGCAACGCGATGTCATAGGATTATAAAATCACTTCCCCGGGACAAAGGGAACCGAATCGGCAAATTGCAACTGCGCTGCGTGTGTGTTGATCTGTCCTGCATCGCTCAGCATCAGAGCTCGCCGTCGAGCCTCAGTTCAGAGCGCCAAGGAGCGGCACTATCGGAAGGGAGATTGCACTGGCCATCCACAAGACTATGTCAGATTAAGCCAGTCTCCGATAGACTCCGCAACGGTCTGCTAGATTCTACTAGACTCCGCTCGACTCCGCTAGATTCCGCCAGACTCCGCTAAGCTCCACCAGACAACGGGCATGAAAGTGATACAAGCAAGCACTCCTTCCGAGAGGCGCGCGTGTGGAAGAGATAAAAAAAATGCAATTGCAACATAAAACAGATGCGTTGCTTCCGGGGAAGTCTGTCTATTCATTAAGTCGGGTAGTTGCAACAGCGAAAAGGCTGAATGAAACATGATCCGCGCGCGCCGGAGCTAATTTCGCGGCTCTGTTTGCCACCGAAACAATGATTGTCCATTTGTCGGCAACTCCTGCGAATTCTCATTGTGTGTATTCCGCTGGCGAGCGCGCTGTTTGCTCGCCCTCGATGCAAGACTAATGTTTGGCTTTGAAATCTAAACAAGGCCGAGAGGAAAATATGCTATTCGAGGAGAAGAAAAAAAAAGTCATGTTGATTAACGTTCAAAATCTCATCCTTCTGAAGAACGTCCAGCATTACGATAGTCCGGATATCTCGGGCAAAAACGTCGCTCGCGGAAATTCGCCGGGTTCCGACGGCAGAACGACCCGCGTTTACGAGTACTAAAACCCTTGGTGTCTTGTCGAGGCTTTGACGAGTCACGGTGATTTGGAACTGACACAGAGGCGTAGAGTTGCTACCGGATGTTTGCTTGTTCTCAAAAGAATAAATCTAATCTAGATACTACAATATATATATATATATATATATATATATATATATATATATATATATATATATGTGTGTGTGTGTGTGTGTGTGTGTGTGTAAATGTGTGTGTGTGTAAATGTGTGTGTGTGTGTGTGTGTGTGTGTGTGTGTGTGTGTGTGTGTGTGTGTGTGTGTGTGTGTGTGTGTGTGTGTGTGTGTGTTTGCGTGTGTGTGTGTGTGTGTGTGTGTGTGTGTGTGTGTGTGTGTGTGTGTGTGTGTGTGTGTGTGTGTGTGTGTGTGTGTGTGTGTGTGTAAGTGTGCGTGATGAAAATATCACTGTTACATATAATACTTAAGTTTCCCCTTTGTAATTATTTAACCCAATTCCCATTTTCTATAACGTGTAGAGAACCGCCCCGAAAACAGATAGTCCGTTTCCCATTTTCTTCCAGAGCCAAGGAAAAAATCCAGATTGTCACTTAGCGTCCCCTACTTCCATCATATAACAAATTTCCTGATATCCAGTCTACTGTCCCTACTCCTAAAAGCCCATTTAAAGGGGTATTTCTACAATGCGTTACAGCTTCATTCCGTAAAGTGCCTGTAAAGAATTATTGACATTCCGGGGATAAAATACAACACCAGGGCTTTTAAATTTCCTTTTATTATTCGTCTTGTATCTTTCATATTTTCCCTAATGTATTAAAAGAAAGGTCCTGGCCATGCAAGAGGGAAAAACAACTCCAAAACTTCCCCACTAAACGGCATCTCCAGGAGGAAGGTAATGAAATAAGGCGCACACAATCCCTAGAATTTCACAGCTGGAATCCCATTACCGCACCACAGCCAGATTACTTTTCCGACGCTCGCCCCGGCACTAGTCCTACGAAACTCCTTTTTTAAGCCTGCCCTATCCTCCTCTCAAGGATAATACCAAGACTTATCCAAATACCTCCCTCCCTCCTGTAAATCCCTGACGGCGTCAAATACATACTTCACCTGAGGAGCGAATCTGATACAATATCTGAAAATCAACATCCAAGGCGGCTGTTACAGGTCCACAGGCTCTAATTCGCTCACGTGATCTCCAATCCTATCTCTTTATCGACGCTCCTTGATTACCGGTTACAGCTAATCTCTCTTGCGTGTGGATAAGAGAGCTAGATAGAAAAAAAATGCTTGTGGATAAGAAAGCGAAAGAAAAAAAAAGAAAAAAAGGAGCCATGTTGCGTGCACAAGGAATAACGCTATACATTATCCGTGGAAGATATCAATAACACGTCAAGGCAAATGACCAGGGAGACTATGGCATATTAATGGCCATGCTGTAATGGGTGATAAAGAACGTTCTCCTGCTCTGTGTTTGTCTTTCACTGCCCAAGAGGCTTCAAGACCTTCAAGTCGGATTAAGTAAACCCAAGAATTTCAACACAAACAAGGAAACGTTTACTCAAAAGACACTCCCCCCCTTCCCCTCCCCCCCTCCAAAAAGGAAAAGTGGAAGAAAGTGGATTTCTTTTTGGCTTTCTCACGCTGGTGGCAATACTGCAACGTTTCCAAGTACCTATATATCCATATATCCATTATCTATATATCTATCTATCGAGAGATAAAGATAGATTGATAAATAGATAGGTAGATAGAGAGACAGAGAGAGAGAGAGAGAGTAGTCGCCGTCCCACACCCGGACTATGCAATCCTAATGTAAATAAACACAGCGTGGTAGTAATCCTTCGGACAAATATAGGACTACTTGTAATCCCTGCGGAGGGACTGCATGCGTCTCCTCTGAATCGAGAAACGCTTCGTATGTAAATAAGGATGACACGATCCTGTTGACACAGCATCCGGTGACCAGAAGCTCTGTCTCTCTCAGTCTCTGTTTCCCATCGCCACTGTCTCTCTCTCTTTCTTTGTCTCTATCCGTAACTGTCTCTCTCTCTCTCTTTCTCTGTTTCACTTCGTCTCTATCTCTCACTTTCTCTTTCTCTCCCTCTAAGAATTACTGTTCATCTACAGACTCCAGATGCATCTCTTGTTCTCTAACAAGGCGGAGATAATACGCTGAAGATCCATTACAGAAATAGCATATATATGTTGTTGTTGTTGTTTTTTTACTATCCACAGCATCATTAAAAACATTACCTTGGCGTCGCTAGGCTTAAACTTTCACAAGAACCAAATAACCCTTCACAAAAAATAAGCTTTCAATCACTACCTAAACCAATCCATCTCTCCCCGCTCCCCCCCCCCCCCCCACCAAGAAGTCACCAAGGTTAACTTCATTACACCCACTTTCGCTCTCTCTCTCTCTCTCTCTCTCTCTCTCTCTCTCTCTCTCTCTCTCTCTCTCTCTCTCTCTCTCTCTCTCTCTCTCTCTCTCTCGGCAGCGCACCTTTGCACATTGCAATTTCTGATCCAGCGCTCTGGAGGAAAAAAAAAGACAATCTTACCTCCCCCCTCCCTCCCCGCCTCCCCTTTACCAAACTCCACTCTCTTAACTCCCCATCCCCCATCCCCCCTCGCCTCCCCCGCCCCCCATCCCCCCACCCCATCCCCATTTCACCGTCGGTCCAAGCCATTCATCCGCCTCGTCCTTCGTCTCAATGGCGAAGGGAGCTAATTCCGATAGGGTAGGCGCCATCAGGATCTTTTTCCGGGTCGTTGGGTGGCGTAAATAGTCACTCACTCACTCACTCAATCACTCACTCACTCGCTCACTCACACACTCTCTCACTCACTCACTTGCTCGCTCACTCACTCATTCACTCACTCACTTGCTTGCTCGCTCGCTCACTCACTCACTCGCTCACTCACTCACTCACTCACTCACTCGCTCATTCATTCATTTTTTTCATTCATTCATTCATTCATTCTCTTCGACCTATGATAAAATCAATACAGAAAAAATAAAACAAAATAAGTTATATACAAAGCTGAAAGATAATACAGATAACACTATCGAGTCATCCTTCCCGCGGACAAAGAAACACAGGCAAACCGAAGCCTCCCAGCAGGCTACTAGAAACGACTAGAAACGACTAGGAACGACTATAATCACCATAACACATCATCGGGGCCAACGATACAAAGGGGAGACGCCGGAGGAGATAGTACAAGCCGGATATAACGACCGCGATAACGATATCCTTAAAGGGTCAAGGAATGGGTGGCCGAGAGCAAGGGGAAGAGCAATACGGATTATGCTAAATCTAACGACCACGGGATGGAGGAGGAGGAGGAGGAGGAGGAGGAGGAGGAGGAGGAGGAAGAAGAAGAGGAGGAGGAGGAGGAGGAGGAAGAAGAGAAGGAGGAGGAGGAGAGGAGGAGAGAGGATTTAGAGAGAGAAGAGAGAGGAGGAAGAGAGAGAGAGAGAAGAGAGAGAGGAGGCAGAGAGGGAGAGAGAGAGGAGCTCGCTCAGCAGAGAGACGAGAGAGAGAGAAAGAGAGATAGAAAGAAAGAGAAAGGAAAAGGAAAGAGGAAGAAAAAGAAGAAGGGAGAGATAAGGAGAGAAAAGAGAGGAGAAGATAGGGGGAAAAAGAAGAAGGAAAGAAAAAGAAAAAGAAAAGAAAAGACAAGGTGGGAAGGGGAAAGGAAGAGAAAGAAAGAGAAAAGAAAGAAAGAAAGAAAGAATGAGAGAGAGAGAGAGAGGAGAGAGAGAGAGAGGAGAGAGAGAGAGAGAGAGAGAGAGAGAGGAGAGAGTGAAAAAAAGAGGAGGGGGGGAGGAGGAGGGGGAGGGAAGGGAGAGAAGAGAGAGAGGAGAGAGAAGTGAGAGAAGAGAGGGAAGAGAGAGAGAGAGAAGAGAAAAGGGGGAGAGGGGGAAGGAAGGAAAGGAAAGGGGAAGGGGGGAAAAGAGAGAGAGAGAGAGAGAGAGAGAGAGAGAGAGAGAGAGAGAGAGAGAGAGAGAGAGAGAGAGAGAGAGAGAGAGAGAGAAGAGCCATACAAAGACGCAAAGAGGGGAATTCTCCTTCCCAAACGGTTATCTACACAATCTAAATGCAATGACATCACTACTACAGGGGGCGCCTCCAGAATCCAGCCCCCCGTCCCCTCCCTTCCCTCCCTTCCCTCCCTACCTACCCACCTACCCTCCCTCTTTAGAGCCACGTCTCCTTCCTACTCTTTTGCAAGACGACCTAGACTACTGAGACGACTGAGACGATCTCTCCTCCCCCCCTCTCCCCCCTCCCCTCCCTCCTACCTTCCCCTGTCCTGCCTTCCTTCCTTTCTGTGAAGACTGTGCAAACATCGTTCGCCTTTTGGCCCGAGGAATTGCAAACGTCTGCAATGTATAATGTCTTGTGTGTGTTTCCGACGGGAAAATTTTATAAAAAAAAACAAAAAAAACACAATTACTGGGTTCTGTCGCCGGAGAATTAGTTCCTATCCGTCTGTTCCATTCCTTCCTACCTTCTTTCCAGCTCTCAAACCTGAGATATCTCGCTCATCCCCTCACCTTCAGCCCCCCCATAACACCTCCCATCCCCCCCACCCCGTCCCCCTTCCATGATCTTGACCACCGATACCTTCACCCCCTACCATATACTCTCTCCCCTCTTTCCCCCCCCCCCCTCCCCGCCCTTTCTCAACCACCAATACTTTCTTCCCACTCCCCATTTCCCCCTCACTTTGTTCACCCCGCCCCCCCTTCCCTTCTACTCCCTTCCCCCCTTCCCCCCGTCTGACTGATCTAGCGTAGATCGTTTCCTGATAGACCTAACTGTTATTGATGGCGAGCTGTGGCATCATCTGCTGCGCCTACTCCATTCTGCTGGGGGTAATCTTTCATTCTCTCTCTCTCTCTAAATTACAAAAAAATAATAAAAATAGAAATAAAAAAGAAAATAATAATAACAATAATGATAATGATCATAATCATAATAGTAATAATAATAGTTGTTGTAATAGTAATAATAATAGTTGTTGTAATAGTAATAATAATAGTTGTTGTAATAGTAATAATAATAGTTGTTGTAATAGTAATAATAATAGTTGTTGTAATAGTAATAATAATAGTTGTTGTAATAGTAATAATAATAGTTGTTGTAATAGTAATAATAATAGTTGTTGTAATAGTAATAATAATAGTTGTTGTAATAGTAATAATAATAGTTGTTGTAATAGTAATAATAATAGTTGTTGTAATAGTAATAATAATAGTTGTTGTAATAGTAATAATAATAGTTGTTGTAATAGTAATAATAATAGTTGTTGTAATAGTAATAATAATAGTTGTTGTAATAGTAATAATAATAGTTGTTGTAATAGTAATAATAATAGTTGTTGTAATAGTAATAATAATAGTTGTTGTAATAGTAATAATAATAGTTGTTGTAATAGTAATAATAATAGTTGTTGTAATAGTAATAATAATAGTTGTTGTAATAGTAATAATAATAGTTGTTGTAATAGTAATAATAATAGTTGTTGTAATAGTAATAATAATAGTTGTTGTAATAGTAATAATAATAGTTGTTGTAATAGTAATAATAATAGTTGTTGTAATAGTAATAATAATAGTTGTTGTAATAGTAATAATAATAGTTGTTGTAATAGTAATAATAATAGTTGTTGTAATAGTAATAATAATGACAATAACAATAATAATAATAATAATAATAATTATAATAATAATAAAAATAGAAATAATAATAATTTAAGATAATAATAAAAAAGAAAATAATAATAACAATAATGATAATGATCATAATCATAATAGTAATAATAATAGTTGTTGTAATAGTAATAATAATGACAATAACAATAATAATAATAATTATTATTATAATAATAATAATAATAAAAACAATAGTATAATAATAATAATAACAAGAAGTACAATAACAATAGTACAATAATAACAACAATAACAAGAGCCCCAGCCATACAAGGGACGACGAGAGCCTCCCCTTCAGGAGCACAGAGTCGCAGAGAGCAAGCCGGCCGCGTTTCTCCCACCATCAATATTTTAATGCGAAGAGCAAATGAAAAGTCGACGTTCCGCTTTATGGCCGCTCGCCAAACCCTTACCGAACGGTCGCCCCTTCTACAGTCACGACAGACACTTGCTCGCTCACTCGCTCATTCATTCGTTCGTTCGTTCGTTCATTCACTAACTCGCTCGCTCACTGACTCACTCACTAACTCGCTCACTCACTCACTGACTTGCTCACTGACCCATTCATTGACTCGCTGACTCACTCGCTGACTCACTGACTCACGGGGCAGGAGTACATACACCACGATAACTCTCGCCGGGAGGATGGTAAAGATAGTGATCATGGTGAGAACGCCACTTATCGCATACCATCACCGGGACATTTCCCGATCAGAATACCCACCATGAGCGTTCCACGGGCGATGTCACCATCACGACGGTCACTTGGCTCCGGAAACCATCACAGTCGCTAAGGAAGCCCTATAAACCTTCACTATCAATGGCACTATCGCCTCTCAAAGGCTTCTGCTCGTTCGTTTTTTTTTTCCTCTTCTCCTTCTTGTCATCATCACCTCTTCCCTCATTTCTAATCCATCTTTATCGTTATTTACCCCCTTACGAGAGCCGACAGCGGGACAACACTCTAATGCCGTGAACAAGGCGAGCGACGGCGCCAGGAACACACGTGAACGAACCAATATTTACTTTGGAGCGAGATAAACGGCTGCGAGACCACTCAACCTACATAATGTTGTACCTTAAGCTGTCCCGTGTAAACGAGGTGCTGGGACGGGTGTTATTTTGTAATGGGCTTAGTCTCTCTTTTTGTTTTCTATTGGCTTTATTTTTATTTTTTTATTTTTTCTATTTCTGTATTTCCCCTTTCTCTTTGTTTATTTGTCTTTTTTTATCTAGCTCTTTGCCTTCTTTCTTTCTCCCTTTCTTTCTTTCTTTCTTTCTTTCTTTCTTTCTTTCTTTCTTTCTTTCTATCTTCCCTCCCCCTTAGTCTCCCTCTCCCTCTCTCCCTCTCTCCCCCTATTCTCCATTTTCCCAATATCTCTCAATCGTGTGTATCCCGCTAACAATGTCTCCTCTTCTCTATCAGTGTCTGTGTCTCTGGGTCTATCTGTCTGTCTATCTTTACGAGTTCTTTTCTTCCCTGCAATCTGCACTCAAGGCTGATGTAATGAGGTGAAATTGCTCGAGACTTTGACCAACCTGGCTTCCCTTCTTCTTCTTCTCCTTCTCTACTACTACTTATTCCTCTTCTTCCCGCTCCTCTTCCACTCCCCTTCCCCCCTCCTCTTCCTCTGTTTCCCCCTCCCCACCACCCTCCTTAACACTCCGAGGGAAGCCCTACGGTTAATCCATAGTTCGTGACGTGTGCATCTTCGTCACCTCTTCCTCTTCTCCCCTTTTCGTTCCCTTAATGCTCTTCTTTGTCTTCGTGTCCGTCTCACTCTCACTCTCTCTCTCTCTCACTCTCACTCTCACTCTCACTCTCACTCTCACTCTCACTCTCACTCTCACTCTCACTCTCACTCTCACTCTCTCTCTCTCTCTTCTCTCTCTTTCTCTTTTTCTTTCAGCTTCTATTCCTCTTTCTCTTTCCCTTTCTCCGTTTATTTCCTTCCAAGCAACAAAGGCCCTAAAGTCAACAAAATCATCCTCCATCACCTCTTCCACCTTCACCTTTCCCACCTCTTCCACCTCCCTCTCCCCCCCCCTCCCCTCCTCCACCTCCACCTCGAAGCCCTACCGAATCGTCTCTACACTGGTAAACACGCCCTAATCCTCCCTTCCCCCTATCTCCCCCTCCCTCCCCCCTTCCTACCTTCTTCAACGTGCAACCGGC
>NW_028234429.1:16884005-16904005 GCF_977035675.1 Penaeus japonicus | reverse complement strand
AAACAAACAATCAATCATGCAAACATCGCTGTCTATACAAAAAACACACCACACAAACAACACCCAAAACCGTTGCAGAATACCTTGCAACCGCAAAGCAACGCCACACCATTAAAGATAACATCTCATCTAAACCTCATCCTAAAAAAAAAAACGCAAACTCAAAATTACGAATTTCCCACAGGTCACCGGGGGCAAAAAAAAAATCACTCAATCTCGTACCGTTCCGTTTAGTTTCGTCCGGGAAACCAACACGGCGCATACCGACAGCCGAACGAAAGGCAGAGCGAATGTAAACAACGAACGTGTAAACAGAGATCGCGCGGTGGTTGGTTGTGTCTGCGGATTCTTATAAATAAAATCGGGTTGGGATTCGCCGACGGACGGACATCTTGAGATAAAAAAAAAAAATACAAAAGGGACGGGGAACTATAGGGATATATATATATATATATAAAGAGAGATATATATATCAATTATCCATCAGAAATGTATAATAATTTCTCAGATATCTCTTTATTCATTACTGATCACAAACATCGTGGAAAGACTCACCTGCTGCTTGAAGGGACGGAGGAGGAGCGCAAGAAAGGCTTTGGCACTGTCACACTTTCAGGGGCATCGTGCTAAAGGAATGAGGGGGGTGGGGGGAGGGAAGGGAAGAAGGATATGGGGCACGGAATGGGGGGAGGGAGGGGGGCGGTGGGAGAGGACAGCTGATACTAACGAAGCGAGAAGGTGTTGTTAGTGGTGGCAGTGTCGGTTGCGGTGCTGGTGTAGTGGTGGCAGGGCGTTAGATCACACACCGAGCCACACGTACGTACGGATGCACGGATGCACGCACGCACGGATGCACGCACAAACACACACACGCTGTGTAAACACGTACAAGCACGTCGCCCCCCTTCACATGTGCGGCCGATTACTCAGTTTACAATGGCCGAAGGGGGTTGGGGGGGGGGGGGTCGGAGGTGAGAGGACGTGTACGCACTATCTGTGGCCGGTAGTGGCAGGAGGGAAGGCAAGGCAGGCTCAGTGTAGGCCAGCCAGCCTGTCGTGGCCTCTACACCCCCTTTCTGCTACACAGCCGAACGCAAACGCACCATCTTTGCCTGGCGCAGGACTGGCAGGCCGTCGCAGGCGTTTGCCGACCTGCGAGTGATGACGGGTGATGTGGCGGAGGTGGAGGTGGTGAGTGGTGGTGAGTGGTGGTGAGTGGTTATGGTGATGAGTGGGGCCGCGACGCGAGACCCTGGACGGCGCTCAGGCGGGTTGCTACTGGCACCACACGCGCTCCAGGGGTGGCACTGGCGGCGCAGGTTCCAGCAGGGCCGGCGCACACCTCGCCTATTGATCCGCCACGCGACTCCAGCCACCCAGTCTGCCTGCCTCTCTCTCACTCGCTCACTCACTCGCTCCCTCGCTCGCTCGCTCGCTTGCTTGCTCTCTCTCGCTAGCTCACTTGCCCCTCTCACTCATTCTCGGACATCTCACCATGTACTCTCGCATTTATTCACCAATTCATTCATTCATTCATTCAATCTCGTCCCCTCTCTCAAACCTTCACACTCGCTCTTACTTAACATTTGCTCAACAATTAACCCATTCATAAAGTCACATAAACAAACCATCCCCCCCAAAAAAAAAAAAAAAAACACCAACGCAAACAAGCATGCAAACAAACAAACAAACAAACCGAAACTCAACACACACACAAACAACAACAACAAATCACACACACAGACATCAAAAGAGACCCATACATCCATACAAAACTCTCTCCCATACATCCATACAAAAAAAAAACTTCTCTCCTCCCCCCCACTTCCTCACGGACCACCCACCCAAACCCCCCCACCACCACCCCCCACTTCCTCCCCACTTCCTCACGACCACCCCACCCCCTCTTCCTCCTCCCCCCTCCCCCTACAACAACATAAACACGCATGCAAAGGTCAGCCCAGCACAGCAGCATAAACAGCTCATCAGTAAGCACGCACGCATTCCCGGGGAGAAGAATGCATTAGCTTAGTCATGTGCCTGATTAAAGGAAGAATAATTGAATGTCCATGTGATTCTTAGGAGGAGGAGAAGGGGGGGGGGGTGAGGGGACGCCATTCTTTAAGGCGACCTACAGAATCCTACAGAATCCTATGGAATCCTACCGTATCCTACGCTCCTTCGAAATATAAAGCAAAATCCACATAGCACATCCTACGGTATGAGAACAAACAAGAATAACAAAGACAACTACAAACAAACAAATAAACAAACCAAAGCCCACAACAAAACGGCCACGTCACTGCAACAACAACAATAACAACAACAACAACAAAAAAACATTATTTCCGCCCTTCGATCATCTCCGCCAAACTGAGCATCATCATCAGAGTCGCACTGACTCTGATGACTCGAACATCTATTAAGCGCAGCATCCGGACACAATAGCTGCCAGATAATTCGGATACGAGGTAAGAACATGTAGACGGGAGGGAGGGAGGGAGGGAGGGAGGGAGGAGGGATGTGCGTGTAGGGGTGGGGGGGAGTGAGGGGGGAGGGGTGGGGGGTGGATGAGGGTGGAGGTTAGAGAGGTGGAGGCGGGGGATAGATGAGGGTGGAGGTGGGAGAGGGTATGGGGGGTAAGGGTGGAGGGTGGAGGATGGATGGTGGATGGTGAAGGGTGGAGGGCTGAGGGTGGAAGAGGGAGCGGGGTGGAGGGTGGAAGAGGGAGCGGGGTGGAGGGTGGAGGCCTGAGGGTGGAGGGTGGAAGTGGGATGGGGGGTGGAGGGTGGAGGTGGAAGTGGGATGGGGGGTGGAGTGGGGGTATATGGATAGGGGGGAGAACAGGTTTTTATCCATGGCGTAGCGGCAATTTCCCCTAGACTGGATGCATTCCGGAGTGATATATAGAGATTGAGACAATAACACACACTCGCTTTCTCCTCTCTCTTTCTCTTTCTCTTTCTGTCTTGCCCCAACTCTCACTCCCTATTTTTGTGTCCCTGCCTCTCTCTCCCTGCCCCTACTTTGCCTTTCCTTCTCCCTTTCCCTATCTCTTTTCTTATAACCTCCCTCCCTCTCTTTCTTTTTCCTTTTTTATTTCTTTCTCCCTCCTTTCTTTCTTCCTTATCCTTTCCCCCTCCCTCCCTCCCATCATTTCCCTCTCCTCGTACCCACCTACCCTCCCCCTCCCACAATACAACCACGCAAGCACAAAACACACATGCAAGATTCCCCCTTCCCCCTCCCCCCTTCCCCCTCCACCCCTTCCTCCCCCTCCCCCATTCCCCTTCCCCCGTTCCCCCTCCCTTCACCCCCGCCCCTCCCCCCCACACACACAATTCCACCAAGCACACGGATACGCTTTTCGCCAAACGTGCTCGTTCACATCCTTAACGCGCAGGAGAAGCCCTATGGTGGAACGGGGTGGGGTGGAGTGGGGGGTGAGGGGGTGGGGGGCGCTACGGAGGGTCTTCTCGAGATAAAGAGATCGGACCTTCTAGGGACACCGTCCAGTTTTGCTCGACCTGATTTCGTGTTGTGGTATATTATTTTCTATTTATCTTTTTATTTTTTTCTTGGGGGAGGGAGGGAGACAGGGAGGGAGGGAGGGAGGGAGGGAGGGAGGGAGGGAGGGAGGGAGGGAGGGAGGGAGGGAGGGAGGGAGGGGAGGAGGGAGGGAGAGAGGGAGGGTGGGAGGGAGGGAGAGAGGGAGGGTGGGAGGGAGGGAGGGAGGGAGGGAGAGAGGGAGGGAAGGGGTAAGGGTGGAATATGGGGTATTAAAACGTGATTGAGTGAGTGCGAGTAAGAGTGTGAGAGTATGAAGTATGAGTGAGTGAGAATAGTAAGAGTGATAGTGAGTGAGTGACTGAATGATAAAAAATGCGTGTGTGAGCGTGAGCGTGAGCATGATAGTGAGGGAGTGAGAAAAATACTTTAAAAATATATATGCATTTATGTGAGAACGTGTTTCATTTTTTCTCTAAAAGTAAAAACAAATTAAATCGCCACAGGCTGAACACGCGATACTATACTTTACCTGCGAAAGGAAGCGAGGGGGAATAAGGTAACTAACACCATTGTGTTCTGCTGTTTCATCACATCATTCGCCATTTCAAAAAAAAAAAAAAAAAAAAAAAAATCATGGTAATGAGGGCGTGGAAAGGACACGGTCTGTCCATGCGACCGTATTCATGAGAGCACATGTCCTCACCCTCCCTCCTCTCTCTCTCTCTCTCTCTCTCTCTCTCTCTCTCTCTCTCTCTCTCTCTCTCTCTCTCTCCCCCCTCCCTCTTCTCCCTCTTACTCCATCCAACCCTTCCTCTCTCCTCTCCTCGATTGCTCTCCACTCCTCTCTCCCCAACCTGTATCCCCACTCTCCCTATCCAACTCCTCGGTTCCTCTCTCCACAGAACTTCTCTATCTCTCCCACATACTCATCTCTCTCTCTCTCTCTCTCTCTCTCTCTCTCTCTCTCTCTCTCTCTCTCTCTCTCTCTCTTTCCTCGGAGTATTGTCTCTCTACAAAAATTAACATTAATTAATGTTACTCAAACATTAGCTGACACAGACTGAGGTTCGGTTCCATTGTTTTGTGTGTCTGTCCCTTTCTCTTTCTCTTCATCTTTTCATTCTTTCCCTCTTCCTCTTCCCCTCCATCCCCCTCCATCTCTCTCTCTCTCTAGCTCTTTCGCTCTCTCTCTCGTGTGTACGTGTGCGTGTGCGTGCGTGTATTTGTGCGTATGTATGTTTGTGCGGGCGCGAGTGCGTGTACATTGCAAACATGTGTGCGAACCGCAAAGCTATCTGCAGCAACACGTACAAACGAAGGCACGAAGCACATGCTCGCTTTCAACTCAACTTCTATGTCCTCTTTAAAACAGACCCAAACAAACAAATAAAAAGAAAAACAATCGCCTTCCCCCAAACAAAGAGTTGTTTCGATTCCTGATGACACTTCCCACAGAGCAGAAATAGCAACTGCAAAAACAACAATATCGGCTACTCTTGAAGATTGTTGGTCTTGCAACGGCAGGCAGATAGACAGGCAGAGTGAGAAAGAGAGAAAGAGAGAGGGGGGGAGGGAGGGAGGGAGGGAGGGAGGGAGGGAGGGAGGGAGGGGAGAGAGGGAGAGAGGGAGAGAGGGAGAGAGAGAGAGAGAGAGAGAGAGAGAGAGAGAGAGAGAGAGAGAGAGAGAGAGAGAGAGAGGTGGATGGGTGGAGATTGTAAGAGGGGGAGAGAGGACCGAGAGACGATGAGAGGAGAGGATGCGATATGATGGAGAGAGAGAGAGAGAGAGAGAGAGAGAGAGAGAACCTCAATATCAAGACTAGATTAAAAAAATATATATAGTCCCCAACAGAGGGAAAAGCCCTGCAATGAGCAGTATTGCAACCGGCTTGCAAGCTCACCCGCCGATCACGTGGGCGCAGCGAAAACCCGCTAATGCAAGCCAACCCAAGTTGGGCGTGAGAACCGCTCTTGGACGCCGGCGCGCTGCGGCAGAGCGAAGGCAATTCATGCTCCTTCTCCTTCCTCCTCTTCTTCCTTCTTCTTTTCCCCACTTCCATCCCCATCTTAAGCTCCTTCCCCTCCTCCTTCTATCATCTACTTTCCTTCTTATTCCTTCTACTCCCTCTTTTCTCCTTTCTAACTCCTCTTTTTTCCTCTTTTCCAATTCCTAATTCTTCCCTCTTTCTTCTTCCTCTTTCCTCTTTTTTTCCTCCTTCTACTCTTCTACTCCTCTTCCAATTCTCCTCGTCTCCCATCTTTACTTTTACGTTACACTTACTTTACTTTTATTACGTTCTTTTTATTATTTTTAATAAACTTCCCTCTACTCATTTGAAATTAAACCTACTTTATATTCTCTAAGGTTATTTATTTACGGACCCTCTAACCACTCACCACCCTTCCTCTACCTCCCCCCCTTCCTCTTTCTCTACCTCCTCCTCTTCCTCTTTTTCTTCCTCCTCCTCCTCTTTCTCTACCTCCTCCTCTTCCTCTTCCACCTCCTCTTACCCTACCTCCTCCTTCAATCTCTAACTCCGTCCTTCCCTCCCGCTCTTTCCTCTTTTTTTCTAACCAATCCCCCACCTCACTTCTACATCCCCCTCCTCCTCCTCTTCCTCTTTCTCTACCTCCCCCTCCTCCTCTTTTTCTACCTCCTCCTCTTCCTACTCTTCATTCAATAGCTCTCCTAGCCGGCGGTGCAAGTCATACAACAGAAAGGGCGAGGTGACCTTCTTTCAGTTCAATGCGGACTTATGATCTTAAATCTACAGTGAAACCGGAGAGAGTGAGGAGGGAGGGACGGAGGAAGAGAGGGAGGGAGGGAGGGAGGAAGAGAGGGAGGGAGGGAGGGAGGGAGGGAGGGAGGGAGGGAGGGAAGGATGGAGGAAGAGAGGGAGGGAGGGAAGGAGGGAGGGATGGAGGGATGGAGGAAGAGAGGGAGGGAGAAAGGGAGGGACAAGGTAAAGGAGATGGAGAAATAGAGGGAGGACAAAAAAGAGAGAGAGAGAGAGAGAGAGTCGTAGGGAACGGAGAAGAGATAAGACGGAAAAAGAAATTGAAAGTAGAAAGAAGAAGAGAAGAGAAGAAAGATGGAGATGAGATTGAGACGTGAGGGCGAGAGAAGATAAAGATCGAGTGAGAGGAGAGGAGAAGAGAGGAGGAGAGACGAGAGGAGAGGGCGAGGAGAGGAGGATTGGAGGAGGGAGTTCTGGTAAGGAGAGAGTGCGATAGCGGGTGAGCAGACTGTGGGAGGGGACTGAGAGGCGAGTGAAGAGAGGATGAGAGAAGATGAGAGAGGAGAGAGAGAGATGAGACTGAGAGAGAGAGTTGAGAGGGGGAGAGATGGCAGGGAGAGGAAGAGCAAAAGAGAGAGAGAGAGAGAGAGAGAGAGAGAGAGAGACCAATACCAAAAACTACAAAAAAAAAAAAAAATAGCCACAACAATAACAACACCAACAAGCCCAACAACAACCAGACTACAAGCAAAGGAAAATTCCAGCGTGCCCTTCAAAAGCAAGCACTTGACTCCGCCGCCATCCTTGCTCCGCCGCCCTTCAGATCGGACAAACGAGATTCCATTACGAGCCTAATAACAATCGTTAACCAAATAGGATCCCTCGGCATCCGACCTGAGTGAACGTCGCACGTGGCCGACCGAGGGGACGATATCCTTTGAGAAATCCCGAGAATCTTAATTAAGACGAAGTGGCAACCCCCTTGAAGGAAGCAGTACCTTGCGCTTTACGAAAAAGGTTTTCGCTTTCTTTCGCACGCTGTGGCTATGTATAGACATACATTATATATATATATATATATATATATATATATATATATATATATATATATATGTGTGTGTGTGTGTGTGTGTGTGTGTGTGTGTGTGTGTGTGTGTGTGTGTGTGTGTGTGTGTGTGTGTGTGTGTGTGTGTGTGTGTGCGTGCGCGCGCGCGCTTACTTGTATGTATATATGTATGTATGTATATATGCATATATATAAATCGACAGCTAATATAAATAATTCTAACCCTTCCAAACTTTCCTCTTGCCTGAACAAAGAAAAGACAGATGACTGACATCTTTCCTTCACCCTTACCCCTCCCCCCTCCCCCTCCCTCTTCTCCTTCATCGCAACATTTCTGAAATTCGCAAGACGCTTATAAGAAGGAAGGAACTTGATGGAGTGGAATGCACGCTGATAACGGGGAAGAGACTTAAAACTTGCAACTTGCAGAGAGGGAAGAGAGAGAGAGGAAGAGAGGAGAGACAGAGGACAAGAGGGAGAGGGCGAGTTAGAGGGAGAGGGAGAAAGGGCAAGAGGGAGATGGAGAGGGAGAGATGACAAGAGGGAGAGGGAGATGGAGGGCATAAGGGAAATTGAAAGGGAGAGGGAGAGAGGGCAAGAGGGAGATAGAGAGAGAGAGAGGAAGAGAGGGCAAGAGATAGATAGATAGAGAGAGAGAGAGAAAGAGAGCGAGAGAAAGAGAGAGCGGTGAATTGAGGTATGAGGCTGGGATGAGGGTGGAGAGTGGAGGTGGGGATGGAGGGGGGGAGAAAAGGGCTTGGAAGCGATACGGAGAACGTGCCAAAATAGAGCGAAAGAGGGAAAGGAAAATGAAAAATGACACGAGGGGAAACAAGGGGTCGAATGGGATGTGGAAAATTTATCGCCCATGATAAAGGGTAACTCAGCGTGGATAAATAGTGTGACACGAAGATGATAATAAGTGACAAGGGGAGACAAATATATATGTGAGGAGAGAGAGAGAGAGAGAGAGAGAGAGAGAGAGAGAGAGAGAGAGAGAGAGAGAGAGAGAGAGAGAGAGAACTTCAGTGGAGACGGGGTGAGATGAGAGAGATGGGATGTAGGGTTTATGCAACGGGGGACGTAGGAGGAGGATAGACCGAAGGGTGAGAGAATGATGAAGAGGAGAGTCAGAAGAGTGAAGAGACGAGGGTGGCGAGCGTGGTGGGACTTGAAGGATGACATCAGTCAATGGGAAGTTGTTGATATGCTCGTTATGATTTGACGGAGATTGGGGGAGAGAGTCGAAGGTTACTACTATCAATTGAGCAGTTTAGGGAGTCCGTGATCGGATTGTTGGTGGCTAGATGCTGATAGGGATCGCTTATAGTTTGAGGATTATTCGAGCGGAAGCGTATGTGCTTGACCTCAGAAATTGAATTTGCTGGTTAGAACGATTTTGAACATGCGCCCTAGGGGAAGTGAGAGGGAGGATTGTGAGTTTTATGTTCGTATGGTGAATCTAATTTGAATGAGGTATGCTGGTAAGGATGGATTGGTGTTAAGACGGACGCATGGGAGGTTATGTCTGTTGAGAAGTGATTTTTGTGAGGGAGAGGAGATCGATGTAGAGTGGAATGCCACCACACCCTCTTTTTCTCCCGACCCCCTTCTTCTGATTGATTGAGGAGCGAGATAGGAGTGTTGAAGCTCCTACAATCTGTGTGGGGAAGAATAGCGAGCGGGACTGCATGGGTGCGGTGGACTCGGCTAAGGGAGGGAGTCGGGGGAGTGATAGGAAAGGAGAGAATGGGAAGTAACATGCGATATGTTGTGGAATGGATGGGGGGGGGATAGAGCTTCAATATGAATGAGGTACATTTCTCTGTGAATATGTGATTGTATTAGGCTAGACGTGGACTTGTTGGTAGTTATTGAGGAGGAAGAGAGAGAGGGAGTAAGATTGATGTGAGTGACTGGAAGGGTGGGAAGCGATCTGAGGGATGGAGGGATGAGAGAGAAGGCGAGACTAGCATTGAGGACCGATCGAGCGGGAGTGGACCAGGGGGAAGAGAGATATGGGAGGGACAAATGGCTGGGTAGAGGTATGTAGAGGGAGGGATAGGGCTTAGATGAGAGATCGGATGACGATGTCTGGAGTGAGTGTGGTGGGATCGTGATTAGGAGAATGCCCCCCAGGAGTGCTGAAGGAGAGGAGCCAAGATATGAGGAAGGGTAGAGAGTAGGAGGATTTTGAGAGGGGAGGTATGAAGGCAGATATTTTTGTGCAGGGGTATGGGGGCGACTATGTATGAGAGAGAGGAGAGCGTCTCATGAGAGTGGAGTGAATTGGACGATGAAGGATTGGTGATGAGCGACGAGAAGATGATGGAAGGAGAGAGAGAGAGAGAGAGAGAGAGAGAGAGAGAGAGAGGAAGATAAGGATGAGAAGAGAGACGAGGTGAGGCATCACAGACCATAAATCAGCGAGGCCTCAATATGATCTATAAAACTTCGATAGAAAATCACTTCACTCAGCTTCACTCATCCCACATTCTCTCTCTCTCTCTCTCTCTCTCTCTCTCTCTCTCTCTCTCTCTCTCTCTCTCTCTCTCTCTCTCTCTCTCTCTCTCTCTCCTCACATATATATATATATATATATATATATATATATATATATATATATATATATATATATATGTGTGTGTGTGTGTGTGTGTGTGTGTGTGTGTGTGTGTGTGTGTGTGTGTGTGTGTGTGTGTGTGTGTGTGTGTGTGTGTATAAATAACACAGACACATCCAACGAGGTAACGAGGAAAAATGGCCAGGGTAAGGAACCATGTCGATTCATCTCCCACGTAAATTACGTTAATCTACTTTCTTCTAAGACGGCACTACCCTCCCCCTACCTATCCTCCCACCCTCCCCTCCTTCCCCCCACTATCCTTCTTCCCTCTTCCGTTTCCCAGATGTTTCCGTCTGTGTCCCTTGTATGTATGCCTTCGTTACCAATTTGCATGAAGAATTGTATTAGGGGGTTGTTCCAACGCTTGATATTATCAATTCATATTTCATGCAAATAATCAATCTTAAGGCTTAAATGCAAACACGCACACACACACAAACAGACTGACTAACTATCTCTCTCTCTCTCTCTCTCTCTCTCTCTCTCTCTCTCTCTCTCTCTCTCTCTCTCTCTCTCTCTCTCTCTCTCTCTCTCTCTCTCTCTCTCTCTCTCTCTCTCCTTTTTCTTTTCTTTCTCTTTCTCTCTCTCTCTTTCTCTCTCTTTCTCTCTCTTTCTCTCTCTCTTTCTCTCTCTCTTTCTCTTTCTCTTTCTCTTTCTCTTTCTCTCTCTCCTCCTCCTTCCCACACACAATCGTACTTTCCAAGCTATAATAAAGACAGTTCAGAACCTGACTTGCTTACTCACAAGAGATCCAACATGAGCAAGGATTACATAACGCTCTTCACATATATCCTTTTACGCCGTATATCTCCTCTCCTACTTCTGCCCTTATCCTTCCCTCTCTCACACCATCTTCTAAAGGATATCTTCCCCTTTCTATCACAATTTAATATGCTTACTCCTTCACCCTGCCACTTTCTCTGGCGTCACCTTGCTGTACCCGAGTCCAATACCTTGCTTCCTCTGGTCTCTATTTCTCTCCTCCTTTCCCTATCCCCCCCCCCCCTCTCTCTCTCTCTCTCTCTCTCTCTCTCTCTCTCTCTCTCTCTCTCTCTCTCTCTCTCTCTCTCTCTCTCTCTCTCTCTCTCGCTGACCTTCGAGGGATCTCTCTTTATTTTTTTATTTTTTTGTCTTATAATCCCCCCCCCAACATATTTTCTATATTTTACTAGTCGTTTCCCAGCGCTTTGCTTCTAGCACATTTTTATTCCTTTTTCCCATTTCCTCTACCTTCTTTCTTTTCGACCTTTATCTTCTCTCCCTCCTCCTGATTCCTACCCCCCTTCTCGTATCTCCCGTCCTTCAACCAACCCCCCCTCCCTTCCCCCCGCCTCCCTTCTCCCCGCCTCTCTCACTCCTATCGCCCGTCCTTCGCCTGCCCGCAAGTCCTTTCAGGCCAAAATCCATGAATCCTGCCGCCATGAGAGTGATGAACGACGTGCTCCTCGCCCTGGCAGGCTCATGCAACCTCCTGCATGATGAAACGCACATTACGTCAAAGCAGATGATTGTTCGTTGTGCGTTTCCCTTCTACGTTTATTCATTATTTCGTTGTGTCTCTCATCTTAATTCTTCGTTCTTCGTGTTATACATTTGTTCTATTTTTAAGGGAGGGAAGGGGGGGGGGGCGGTATTCATGCTTGGCAATTGATTTCTTATTCCTACTGTCGCTTCAGTTTTTTTTTACTTTGCGCGTTATTCTTCTATCTCACTTCGTTATGTATGTATTTATCAGGTTTAGATATGCACCGTCAGGATTTGTCTAACTTATGCAAACGCGTATGCATGTGAGAACTCGTGTCCGTGAGTTTTGCATGTCTTTATATATTCTTAATTTGCTGTCGAATCCTAAGAATAATATACGATCTGATGGACTCCCCTCAACTCTCTCTCTCTCTCTCTCTCTCTGTCTCTGTCTCTGTCTCTGTCTCTGTCTCTGTCTCTGTCTCTGTCTCTGTCTCTGTCTCTGTCTCTGTCTCTGTCTCTGTCTCTGTCTCTGTCTCTGTCTCTGTCTCTGTCTCTGTCTCTGTCTCTGTCTCTGTCTCTGTCTCTGTCCTTGTCTCTGTCTCTGTCTCTGTCTCTGTCTCTGTCTCTGTCTCTGTCTCTGTCTCTGTCTCTGTCTCTGTCTCTGTCTCTGTCTCTGTCTCTGTCTCTGTCTCTGTCTCTGTCTCTGTCTCTGTCTCTGTCTCTGTCTCTGTCTCTGTCTCTGTCTCTGTCTCTGTCTCTCTCTGTCTCTGTCTCTGTCTCTGTCTCTGTCTCTGTCTCTGTCTCTGTCTCTGTCTCTGTCTCTGTCTCTGTCTCTGTCTCTGTCTCTGTCTCTGTCTCTGTCTCTCTCTCTCTCTCTCTCTCTCTCTCTCTCTCTCTGTCTCTGTCTCTGTCTCTGTCTCTGTCTCTGTCTCTGTCTCTCTCTCTCTCTCTCTCTCTCTCTCTCTTTCTCTTTCTCTTTCTCTCTCTCTCTCTCACTCACGTATTTATCCACTAACTCTTTAATAATTATCTCCACTGTCCCTTTGTTTGCTCCTTCGTCTTTTAACCCATCCGCCCCCCTCCCCCCCTACACACACACCTCTTTCTCCTCACTATACCACTATATCCTCTTTTTTTAAGTCCCTTTCTCCCCTCCCCTCCCCTCCCCTCCCCTTTCCTTTCCTTTCCTTCCCTTCCCTTCCCCTTGCCCCCCACCTCCCTTTTTTTCCCCTCCACGCACCCTGTACTCCGTCATTACTTCCCTCAGCGTGGCTACAATCTGTCCCCTTCGCTGCGCTCCTTCTGCCTCTCCATCAAGCTGTCGCCTTCAGCGTCGACCCACCCCCCTCCCCCTCCCCTCCTTCGCACTCTGAAGACCCCTCCCCCCATCCCCTCCTCCTCCTCCTCTTTCCATCACCTCGAGCCAACACGGACTCCTTTTGCTTCCATTTTTTTTCTCTTCTTTTGGGGGGCTTTCCCCCTCCTTCGTTTCTTTATATATTCTCGATTCCTTCCCTCCTTCAATCCTCGACACCCCCAATTCCCTCCTTATCCATCCTGGCACACGCTCGCTCCTCCTCCTCCTCCTCCTCCTCCTTCTGCTTCTTCTGCTATTCGTTTTCCTTTCTTCGTTTCTTGATTTCTTCCTCATTCGCAACCCCCTCTCTTCTCCCTTCCCTTCCTACTCCCTACCCACCCCTCCTCCTTCCTACCCTCCCCCATCCTCACCCCCCACCCCTCCCTGCACCTCCTCCCTTCCACTTCATTACCCTCTCTTCCTTCCCTTTCTCTCCCTCACCATCACCTCACAATATTCATCACACCATCCCTCAAATGGCCTCCTTCTCCTCAACACTTTCCTTAGTCTTACAAAGAAAGAAAGAAAGAAAGAAAGAAAGAAAGAAAGAAGGAAAGAAAGAAAAAAAAGAATACTGCATTCTGATTACGCGAGTAGAAAAAAAAAACTTTTGTTTGTGAGACTGAGAGAAAGAAATGAGGGAGGAAGGGAGGGAATAAAGGAAAAAAAAGTTTTCAAGAACGATATACAGGAGTGAGAAAGAGAAAGTAAGGAGTGGGGGAGGGGGGGAGGGGGGAGGAGAGGGAGAGAGGGAGGAAGGGAGGGAAGGAAGAAGAAAGGGGGGGAGCGAGGGAGGGAGGGAGGAGAGAGAGAGAGAGAGAGAGAGAGAGAGAGAGAGAGAGAGAGAGAGAGAGAAGGGAAGGAGAGAGAGAGAGAGAGAGAGAGAGAGAGAGAGAGAGAGAGAGAGAGAGAGAGAGAGAGGAGGGGGGGAAAGAGGAGAAAAGAGAGAAGAGAGAGAGGAGAAGATAAAGATAAAAGAAATGGTGAGGAAAGAGAGAGACAAGAGAAAGGCGAGAGAAAAGACACAGACAAAGAAAGAAAGGATGGAGAGAGAGAGGTGTGCAGGCGTGACCAATCAGCTTCACATTTACAAGGGCGATCGTGCCCGGAAATTCTATTCAGAGGCTTCAAAAGCGACAGCAGCCATGGTGGCACACGGACACGGTGGCCAGGATAGCGCTGGCTACTGCTATGGCGGCAATAGACTTGGAAATGGCAAAAATATGGCAGTCGATGTTAAAAAAGGTGCGTCATTCTAGGCGGAGATGAATATCATGATTGAGGGAGGGAGGGAGGGAGGGAGGGAGGGAGAGGGAGGGAGAGAGAGAGAGAGAGAGAGAGAGAGAGAGAGAGAGAGAGAGAGAGAGAGAGAGAGAGAGAGAGAGAGAGAGAGAGAGAGAGAGAGAGAGAGAGAGAGAGAGAGAAAGAGAGAAAGAGAGAAAGAGAGAAAGAGAAAAAGAGAGACAGAAAGAGAAAGAGAGAAAAAGAGAAAAAGAGAAAAAGAGAGAAAGAAAGAAAGAGAAAGAGAGAGAATAACTAAACAAACAAATAAACGACTCGCTCCCCACCCACCCATCCACCCCAAAAAAGACCAAAGTAATATTCGCATCAACTTCACTCGTAAAAGCGAAACAGTAAAACTCCGCGGAAATTCCAGGCAAACAAACACACCAAATCTGCTGACGTAAAGAAGAACCTCCTTTGCTGGAATTCAATCACAAAAAAGACTACCGTGCAGTGCATGACGTCTATGGAAAGATAGAGAGGAGAGAGGAGAGAGGAGAGACGAGAGAGGAGAGAGGAAAGACAGAGAGTAGAGAGTAGAGAGGAGAGAGTAGAGAGGAGAGAGGAGAGAGGAAGACGGAAAGAGAGAGGAGAGAGGAAGACGGAAAGAGAGAGGAAGAGGGAGACGGAAAGAGAGAGGAAGAGGGAGACGGAAAGAGAGGAAGAGGGAGACAGAAAGAGAGAGGAAGAGGGAGACAGAAAGAGAGAGGAAGAGGGAGACGGAAAGAGGGAGGAAGAGGGAGACGGAAAGAGGGAGGAAGAGGGAGACGGAAAGAGAGGAAGGTGGCGACGGAAATGGAGAGGAAGAGGAAAAGAGAGACGGAAAGGGCATGGGAGAGGGTGAGGAAGACGAAGAGGAAGAGGGTGAGGGTGGGGGAGACGGAGAGGGAGAGGAAGAGGGAGATAGCGAGGTAGAGCGAAGGAATAAGAGCGAGAAAGATAAATGCCCAATCATCACAAGACAACCTAACCTCACCTTTTTTTCTCAACCCTTCCTCTTCCTCCTCTCGTGTTTACCCAGTTTATCTAACCTTTTGTTTACTCTTGAAAGCATCAAAAGATTTCTTCGAGTGAGTGCTTGCAAAAGAAGAAGAGAGAAGAAACCCACAAAAAGGGCGGAACTCGGCGAAAGTTCCTCTTAGAATCCTTACCGGGTGTTGAGGAAGTAGATCCTAGTTAAGACGAGATAAAAGAAAAAGGAAAAAAGAAAAGAAAAGAAAAAAAGTCGGAAAAGATAGAGTGAATTAAAGAGAGATGTAAAAAGAGAAAAAAAGTAGGAATATGAAGAATAAAAATGATAGGAAGAGTAACATTTAAAAAAGGAAGAAAGAAAAACAGGAAGACACAATCAAAATAAAAAACGATCAGAAAAAATAGAAAATGAAAAAGGAGAACATGACGAAATTATGAAACTGAAAAAAAAAATCCTGATTGATACCTTTCCCAAGCAGCCTGCGGTCAAGTATAGCTCGTGTTATTACCAGATAAAACCTTGCATCGTGTCTCAAAAGTCAACCAAAACTCTTTTAAAATCACCTATCAAAACTAAACAGTAACAATTAGACAACCATTCCTGCTCTCCAACTAAATTTCCATAAATAAATATATGAATAAAAATAAAACCGATCCAGCACTGTCAGAATCTAAAATCCGAAAGCACATCCAAACCACGGCGGCTGAAACGACGTCCCTTAGTCAATTCATGGCCCGCTGCTAAAGCCAGGATTACCACAGCTCAAGTCTCTCTCTCTCTCTCTCTCTCTCTCTCTCTCTCTCTCTCTCTCTCTCTCTCTCTCTCTCTCTCTCTCTCTCTCTCTCTCTCTCTCTCTCTCTCTCTCTCACTCTTTCACTCACTCTCACTCTCACTCTCACTCTCACTCTCACTCTCACTCTCAATCTTTCACTCTTTCTCTCTCTCTTTTTATCTCTTCTTTATCTCTCTTCTTCTCTCTCTCTCTCTCTCTCCCCTCCCCTTCCACTTCATATCCTCCTCCCTCTCCCTCTCCCTCCCACTCTCCGTCCATTCCCCCGAGGGCTAACAAACTCCCTCACTCTCACTCTCACTCTTTCTCTTTCTCGCTCTCTCTTTATCTCTCTTCTCTCTTTTTCTCTCTCTTTCTCCTCCCCTTCCACTTCATATCCTCCTCCCTCTCCCTCTCCCTCCCACTCTCCGTCCATCCCCCCGAGGGCTTACAAACTCCGTCACTCTCGCCCATAAAAGTATTCGCACCGGTGCCGTCACGGTACGCTTGTAACCGAAGTCTGGTACGTGATTGAAGTGTGATTTTCCAAGGGATGACGAGTGGCATGGCTAGTGTGTGGTTTTATTATGTTTTCTTAGACCCTTTAATAAGGAGCGAGAAACAATAAGGAACAACTAAAACAGAAGAATATGTTTTATATAAATATATACAATCAACTAAATAATAATAATAAAAATGATGATCCACATGGAATAATTCGAATATGTGACAAATGGGTTGCATAAATTCTTGAATTTATGCAACCCATTTATTTATTTTTTTTATGCATTATTTATTTTATGCTATATATATATATATATATATATATATATATATATATATATATATATATATAATATATATATTTATGCATATATAGCTTTATGAGAGATATTATAAGATAATTTATGCATTATAATTTATGCTATAGATATTATAATTATAATTTATGCATTATAATATATGCTATATATATATATATATATATATTATATATATATATATATATATATATATAGAGAGAGAGGAGAGAGAGAGGAGAGAGAGAGAAAGAGAGAGGAGAGAGAGAGAAAGAGAGAGGAGAGAGAGAGAGAGAGAGAGGAGAGAGAGAGAGAAAGAGAGGAGAGAGAGAGAGAGAGGAGAGAGAGAGGAGAAAGAGAGGAGAGAGAGAAGGAGAGAGAGAGAGAGAGAGAGAGAGAGAGAGAGAGAGAGAGAGAGAGAGAGAGAGAGAGAGAGAGAGAGAGAGAGAGAGAGAGAGAGAGAGAGAGAGAGAGAGAGATAATATGATAATATATATATATATATATATATATATATATATATATATATATATACATACATAACATATATATACGCACATATAAATATATACACACATTATGCATCACACAACTTCATAAGATACTGCAGTTCGGAGCCTTAATTTCGAATTGGCCCGCACCTATTGAACTACACTTCAAATGCGGTGTTATCACATGATTCCATTAACAAAGTAATGAAATTCCTGAAAAAATATACACTCGTGCAATTAATTCCCGCTCCGAGATAAGCTTCAAACGGCATTTAATTAAAATCGTAAAGCAAAATTGGTAGAAATCTACCACCATCGACATGGCGATTCACGAGAGCGTTCAGCGAGAGCAGAGGAGAGTAAGTGAAATCTGGCGTGTGAGTTCCCAAGATTTATGCCGACTTCAAAGCTGTCTTTGCTGGTAAAAATCTCGATTTTTTCCAAACAAGTTCGGCACTTCAGACATTCTTCGTATTATATCCTTTTCCGTTTCTTTTCAAAAACAAAAATGACATACATTTCCTTTCTCGGGGAATGAACTATTTCTAGAACGTAGGATTTTCACTGGGATCTCAAATATAAAAAATACACGTCGATACACGATTTACCATTATTTTTATATATGCTTTATTGATTGAAATATAGATATACAAGCATTTTTTTTCCCATCCCTTGGCCTAGCATCCAAGCTTCAAGATTTAAATGCACTTTGCAAGATCTTCGCGCAAGACACGGAGACCCACTTAGCTTAGAAGTCAAGGCTCCCGAACAGTGTGAATCATCTCCTAACCGCAAACTCGAATCCAGAAATAATAACACAAAAAGATGATTCAAACGGCTAAGAGGTAAGACGAGCACGTAATTCTCTCTCTCTCTCTCTCTCTCTCTCTCTCTCTCTCTCTCTCTCTCTCTCTCTCTCTCTCTCTCTCTCTCTCTCTCTCTCTCTCTCTCTCTGGGTACGGTGCAAACCATCGATGCTGAAAAAACAAAAATAAAAAACGAAAAGGAGAACCATCCCCTCCCTCCCTACCTTTCCTCTAGTCTTGCAAGCACCCCCCCTCCCCCCCTCCCTTCCCCTTCCCACAAAATAAAACAATAAAACACGACTCTCCCCTCCTCAACCCTTGCCTCCCTCTACCCTCCAACACACCACCTACCCCAACCCCAACCGAAACCCCATCCTCCCCCTCACCCCCCCCCCTCACCCTGCATCCCGACACACCCCTCAGACGCCAACGATTATCCTCTTGTTGTGTTGGCCGGGCGCCATGGAGAGGCCGGTGCTACGTGGAGCCGTGACCTCCTCATCCTTCTCCTTCTCCCCCCTCTTCCGTCCGCCTCTCCCCCTAGAAGCTCATTTCCTCCCCTCTCCCTCTTCCCCTCCCTTATTCCCTCCTTCCCCTAGAATCTCGTCCCCTACCCCTCCTACCCCCCTACCCTCCTTCCCTTCCCCTGGCCTCATCCTCCTCTTCCCAGGCCTCCTTCCTCTTCCCCTTCCCCTTCCCCTTCCCCTTCCCCTTCCCCTCCTTCCTCTTCCCCTCCCCCCTGCCCTCCCCCTTCCCCTTCAGCGGCTTCATCCTTCACCTCCTCCTCCCCTCACACCGTCCTCCTCCAGCACCTCCTCGTCCTCCCCGCCAGCTCCTCTCCACCTCCGAGGGCGCAAAACGTAACGCCGAGAGGCCCGTGGCAGCTTCTTCTCCTCTCCCTTGGATGATATTCGGCCAATCGAAGAATCGGCTCATTTGCATCGAATGCCGACTGAAGGAGAAAAAGAAGATAGGGGAAAAGGAAATAGAGGAAAACGAAGAAGAAGAAGAAGAAGAAGAAGAAGAAGAAGAAGAAGAAGAGGAGGAGGAGGAAGAGGAGGAGGAGGAGGAGGAGGAGGAGGAGGAGGAGGAGGAGGAGGAGGAGGAGGAGGAGGAGGAGGAGAGGAGGGAGGAGGGGGAGGAGGAGAACAAAGATGGAGAAGGTTAAGGGGGAGAAAAAGAAAGGGTGAGGAGGAGTAGAAGGAAAAGGAAGATAAAAGAGTTGGGTGTGGTGAAAGAGGGAGATGGAAGAAGAAGAAGAAGAAGAAAAAGAAGAAGAAGAAGAAGAAAGAGAGAAACATAAAGAGAGCGGAAGAGCGATAGAGAGACAGAGAGCGAGAGAAGGAGTGAGTCGATATCTTTCCCAAGGGTATAAATGAAGCTTGGATTAGTAAGTCGATCCACCTCATGAAGACAATGCAGGTGCGTCGGATGTACCTAAGCCTCCCGCCTCCCTCCTCCCCTTCCTCTTTGCCTCCCGCCTCCCTCCTCCCCTTCCTCTTTGCCTCCCGCCTCCCTCCTCCCCTTCCACTTTGCCTCCCTCCCTCCTTCTCCCGCTTCCCATACCCCTATGTCACTCCCTCCCTGCTCTCCCCCTCTATCCATACTCCACCTCTGTCCCTGCATCCCTGTCCATCTCTGTCCCTCCTTGTCCTCCCCTTCTGTCCGTTCGTTCGTCCATCCGTCCATTTCATCCATCCATCCATCCATCTTCCCCCTCTCCCTTTCCCTCCCTCCTTCCTTCCTTCCTTCCTTCCTTCCTTCCCTCCCTCCCTCCCTCCCTCCCTCCCTTCCTTCCTTCCTTCCTTCCTTCCTTCCTTCCTTCCTTCCTTCCTTCCTTCCTTCCTTCCTTCCTCCCTCCCTCCCTCCTTCCTTCCTTCCTTCCTTCCTTCCTTCCTTCCTTCCTTCCTTCCTCCCTTCCCTCCCTCCTTCCTTCCTTCCTTCCTTCCTTCCTTCCTTCCTTCCTTCCTTCCCTCCCTCCATCTCCCCCCCTCCCTAATCAAGATGCAGGCCTCTTCCTCGGGGAAAAAAGCTTCCTAAATGAAGTCAAAGTGAGGGGAAAGAAAAGATAAAAAGGGTGAAATGACGGAGAGAAGAGAAATGAAAATTGCAAC
>NW_028234429.1:16871505-16879005 GCF_977035675.1 Penaeus japonicus | reverse complement strand
AGAGGAGGAGGGAGAGGAGGAGGAGGAGGAGGAGGGAGAGGAGGAGGAGGAGGAGGAGGAAGAGAAGGAGAAGAGAGAGGAAGAAGAGGAAGGAGAAGGAAGAGAAAGAAGAATAGGAGAAGGAAGAGAAAGAAGAAGAGGAGGAAGAGAGAAAAAGAAGAGGAAAAAGAAAGAAAAAAAAAAGAAGAAGTTAGGAAAAAAAAGAAAAGAGATACAGACAGTCACACGCACGCGAGGAAGAAAAAGAAGTAGGAAGAGAGAGAACCTAATAAGCGCACATCAATCCCCGAAGCAAAAACATAAAGAGAAACATTGCCCTCAAAAACACTGTCAAATCCGAAGGCGGATGTTTTGCCCAAGACTTTAACAGTGTTACGGCGTGTTTGCACCTCGCCCATTATAGACTAACCTAATTTCGAACGTATAATAAAGAGAGTTGATAAAAGCTCGGGGGTAAAACGTGCCTGTTTCGTCTTGATGTGTGAAAGGAGAGCCCGATATAGGAATGGGGATGATTGGTTGCACTAATTTAAAAGAAAAAAGGATGTGTAAAGGGTGATGGATAGGGAGGAGAAGGCGAGGGAATGGGAGAGGGAGAGGGAGACGGAGAGGGAGAGGGAGAGGGAGAGGGAGAGGGAGAGGGAGAGGGAGAGGGAGAGGGACAGGGAGAGGGAGAACGAATGGGAAAGGGAGAGGGAATAGGAAAGGGAGAGGGAATAGGAAGGGAGAGAAAAAGAGAGAGGGAGAGAGAAAGAGAGAGGGAACAAGAAAGGGAAAGAGAGTATGGGAGATGGAAAATACAGAGGAGTAAGCGAAAGTAAATACAGAAGAAAGTAGATACATAAAAAACAATGTATACATTTAACCACAATCAAGAAACCTTACCGTGGATCTCCTCTGATCAGATCCTCCGAGGCAGACGCTTGGCCCCGCACTCACGGACTCCGAGAAACAAAGGAACCTCTTACCTGCCTCCGCGGGTCAGACCCAGATCTTTACCTTTCCTGGGGGACCCGCGACCCAAGCGAGCCCCGCCTGCGTCCCCGTCTGGCGCCTTACCTGGGGTGTCCAGCCGCGCCGTGTCGGAGAATCGCCGGCGGTGGAGGCGGCACAGGCGCCGGTAATGCCACGCGTCCTCGATCACGCTTGTCATGCCCTCGTCGAGGCTGCATCGCCGCGAGCTGTAGTACGACGACGGGCTGGCGCTGTACGTCGGGTAGTAGGCCGAGTGCGTCGGCGGCGCCAAGCACGACGGCGCAGACAGCCGCTTGTCGCCCGACGCCGAGCGCGACATGAGCGGCAGCGAGTACCTGGCGCCCGAGGGCATGAAAGAGGCGTGCGGTGCCAACCACGAGCGCTGTGCCTGGCTTCCGCTGCCCCCGCTACTGTTGGCGGCGACGGCGGCCGTGGCGGCGGAAGGAGCCAGCGGCGCCGCTACCGCGCCGGGGTTGATCCTGATCTCGGGGGCGGAGTGCCTCTTGTCGGGCGCCGCGGGCCGCGCCGCCCCCCACTGCGCTGCCACCTCCTCGCCGCCCGACGAGCAGCACTCGTCCTCCGAGCCCTCGCAGCGGATGCGGATGATGGGCGGGCGGTCGGCCATGGCGCGGAAGCACAGCGTCACGCGCGGGGGCACCGTCACACTGCTCGGGGTGCAGCGCCACTCGTCGGGGTACAGCGCCACGGCAGGGGGTCCGCTGACGCCGCCGGGGGGACAGTGCCACGGCTGCGGGTACACTGCCACTATGTGGGGTTCGGCTGCCGTCTTGAAGGCGCTCGGGCACTGCTGCTGGGGGTAAAGTGCCACGGGGCTGGGGTGGCACTGCTGGGGGAAGGAAGCCACTGTTGGGGATGCAGCGCCCGCACCGCCCTCACAAAGTCCTTCCCGCAGGAGCGAGCCGCGGGCGTGACCTCTAGCCACGATGCGGAGGGTGGCAACGGAGGGCGTGGGGCGGCGGCAGCGGACGGGCGACGTGGCCAACGAAGGGCGGCATGGCGACAGCGGACGACGGGCGGCTCACGCTACTCGGCACAGCGCATTGCTGCCCTTGTGGGGACGCCCGCAGTTGCATGCAATGAGCTTTTTGTTCTATTCAAGTCTTTCTGTTTTAGGTTTTATACACTGTAAACACCTGTTTAAGAAGGAAGGTTGGTTTTAACGCAGGGTATTCGTATTCACAGACACATCCAAGAATAAAGTGCGTCGTAATAGAACACAGGCGAATACCAATGGCTTCGAATGAATAATACCCCCCCAAAAAAAAAGATAATATGAGGATGGAGATAATGATCACAACGATGATGATAAAGATACAGATAATACAGATAACGTTGGTGCTAAAGAGAAAGAAAATGGCGAAGACAATGCTTTGAGCTTTGTTTCTGCAAATCAGAATTCCCCCCAGATGAACTTTCCAGCATCACGCCTGAATGGCCGTCAACTCTTGACATTTCCTCGCTCAGCTAATCCCAAACTAATTAAAAAGACATTTACAACTACACGCGGCTTTTTGATCTCTCTTGCGCCAGTGGCTGATATTAATGTGTCGAGGATTATGTCTCTCTTCTCGTGGAAAAAAGGGGAATGTGGGGCGTTTAATTAATGTGGAAGTATTCGTTTTATAAAGTGTCCGTGGATACATACACTGTCTGTGTACGCACGTGGTAATTTTCATGAAAAAGCGCTATGGTTGACAATTTTGGAAGTACACATACAAATACAAATACAACCACACACACACACACACACACACACACACACACACACACACACACACACACACACACACACACACATATATATATCTCCCCCACAGCCCCGTAATTCAATGCCCCCTCCACTCCCGCCATCACCCCCCCCCTTCCCCTCGACGCAACCGACCCAGAAAACATGAGCAAAACGACCTAAACTTTGGCAGTCCATAATAATATCAGGTATAAATATGAGGTCACTTAATTCACCGTGGAAGCGTGGAGGAGAGAGCAAGGCGTAGGTAGAAGAAGAGGAGTAGGAAGAGGAAGAGGAAGAAGAAGAGGAAGAGGAAGAGGAAGAGGAAGAGGAAGAGGAAGAGGGGGAGGAAGAGGAAGAGGAGGAGGAGGAAGAGAAAGGTGTTGGAGGGGGAGAAAGAGAAGGCAAGAAAATGTACAAACAAACACCTCACATAAACAAGAAACGGAAGAATGGAATGCCAATCAGAATGGGAAATAAACAATAGACGAACTTTTAAAAATATAAAAAAAATAAATAAATAAAAACAAGCAGGTACACAATCGGCCATGGAGGTAAACAAACAAATACAAGCAAGCACAGAATCAACAGAAGTAACGATACACTCAAGTTCAGTGAAACAGACAAGCCAACCAAACAAGCACTCAAGCAAACACTAAATCAAGCCGTGGCAACCGACCAAGCATTCGAGCGATGCAATCAACCAAAACACCCAAGCAAGCCAGTCAACCAATCAAGGCCAATCACTTCCTCGGTGAGATCGATGCGGCGGGAAGCGTCACTTGACCCCATGACCTCTCTCGACCTGCGTAACGCGACCGGCAGCCCCCCGTTATCCCTTCGGTACTCTCGCCGAGCCGGTCCTTTGGGGACGAGCCGGTGTAGACCGCACGTGGGGAAGAATCCTCCTACCCCCATCCCCTCCCCGCCCCATCCCCACCCCTACCCCCATTCCCATCCCCTTTCTCTCATCTTACAGCTTCCCCTTCCCCTTGTACTTCTTTCATTGCACCTTTCCCCTTCCTCTTTCCCCTTCTATCCCTCTTCTTGCATCTTCCCCTTCCTCTTCCGCAGTTATTTTCCCCTTCTTCTGTATCTTTCCCTTTCCCCTTCGCCTTCGCCTTCCACGCTCCTCTTCCCCTTCCTCCTTTCCCTTATTCTTTCCTCTTGGACCTTCCCCCTTCCCCTAAGTCTTTCCCTCTTGATTCGTTGTCTTTGCCTCCTCTCCACTGTGGCTCCTCTATTCCCTCCCTCTTCCCTTTTCCCTCAATCTAGCCCCTCTTTTCCTTCCCTTTCTCCTACCTACTGCCCTCCCTTCCCTTTCTCCAAACCCGCTCTTCGCATTCCACTTTCTTCTTCCTCCCACATCGGGTCAACTTCCGGGATTTGCGTAATACTTTTCATAGGTTCAGATATAGGCTTTGACAAGAACATGCAAATTTACAAACAAATCCCACACACATAAATATTCATTTAAACACACACACCCATACACACACACACACACACACACACACACACACACACACACACACACACACACACACAAGAAAGAGAAAGAGAAAGAGAAAGAGAAAGAAAGAGAGACTAGAAGCTCAAACACCCACGCAATTCATTTTTTTTCCTTTCTTTCATAATTAGTCACCAAAGCACTGCCGTCGCTTACAAGCACTACCATAAAGGGCAAAGGTATCGCTCTTTCCCCCTACATACCACATCACGTGGGGTTACGTATGTATTTCCGCCACATCTGGAAGTGTGCCCACTTTCTCACCTACGCGTGACACCTACATGATTCAAAAATCGCATACCCCCTTACCCCCCCTATCCCTCTTATCCCTTTATCTCTTTATCCCTCATTCCTTTCCTTTTCACGCTCATAAATAACACGATTCATATACACATAGACCCATCAACATGTAAAATATATATGCAAATTATACGTTTTTTATCAGCACGTCAAATATGTATAAGCACTGTGACCCATATCACACCTCGTCTTCTTCCCCTCCCTCCCCCCCCATCCTTCCTCCTACCTTCCCCCTCTTCTCGCCCTTTCCCTCCTCCCCCTCTCCCTTCTTCCTATCCCCCTCCCCATCCTCCCGCCCCTCCCCCTCTCCCTTCTTCCCCTCCCCTTCCCATCCTCCCGCCCCTCCCCTTCTTCATCTCCCCTCTCCCTTCTTCCCCTCCTTCCTCCCCATGATCCAGTACCCTCCTCTTCTTCCCCTCCCCCCTCCTCATCCTCCCGTCAAACCCCTTCTTCCCCTCCCCCTCCCCATCCTCCCGCCCCATCCCTTCCCTCCACCAACTGCGCACCCACCTACGATTCACCTGACTCACGCGCGAGCCTGAGTGACTGGTTTAACAGGTGTTGACACCGACACCCCCACCCCCCACCCTCACCCCCACACCAGCCCCGCCGACTCCTCCTCATAGTGGACTATTTTTCATATTTGCTTTTTGTTTTGTTTTTCTTCTTCTTCCTCTTTGTCTATTCATTTTATATTTTCTTTCTTTTTTCTGTCTTGCTGTTTCCCTTTTATCTGACTGACTGACTACCTGCCTTCCCCCCCCCCCCGCCATCTCTCTCTCTCTTCTCTCTCTGTTTCTGTCTCTGTCTCTGATTCTCATCCTCCTTTGTTTGATAAGCCCGCGAGAGAAAAAAAAGTAAATAATGGAATCCTTCTAAATCTCTTTATGCCACTTTCTCCCTCCTTGAAATTCAAAACATCCCAGCGCTAAAGCCCCACCCCCTTTCACACACACACACACACACACACACACACACACACACACACACACACACACACACACACACACACACACACACACACGCACAGTCTCTCTCTCTCTCTCTCTCTCTCTCTCTCTCTCTCTCTCTCTCACTTTCACTTACTTTCTCACTTACTCTCACATTTTCATTCAGTTTGTTCCTTCGTTTCCTCGCAAATGAAGCTTATTATATTTTTGCCCTGTTTACCAGAAGGAGAGAGGGAGAGACTGAGAGGGAGGGAGAGAGAGAGAGAGAGAGAGAGAGAGAGAGAGAGAGAGAGAGAGAGAGAGAGAGAGAGAGAGAGAGAGAGAGAGAGAGAGAGAGAGAGAGAGAGAGGAGAGAGAGAGGGAGAGGGAGGAGGGAGAGGGAGGGGAGGGAGAGGAGAGAGAGAGAGAGAGAGAGAGAGAGAGAGAGAGGAGTAAGAGTAAGAGAGAGAGTAGAGAGAGAAGAGAGAGAGTAGAGTAAGAGAGAGTAGAGTAAGAGGAGAGAGAGAGTAAGAGTAGAGTAAGAGTAAGAGTAAGAGTAAGAGTGAGAGTGAGAATGAGAGTAAGAGTAAGAGTAAGAGTAAGAGTAAGAGTAAGAGTAAGAGAAAGAGAGAGAGAGATTAAACGAAAGGAAAGGAGAGAGAAGAGAAAAGAAGAGAGAGATTGACTTAGAAAATGAAATATAAGAAAAAATGGAAACACAGAAAAGTGCGAAAAAACCCTTCACCCCCCCCCCCTCTCGTCTCTCCTTTCTTCCTGCTTCCGCTCTCAGAGACAGCGCTCTCCTTCAAGAAGTCCTTCCTCTCCTTGGTCCTCCTCCTGCTCTTTTTCTTCCTCCTCCTCTTCCTCTCTTTCCCCTGTCTCCTTCTCATTCAACTTTTTTTTTTAAGATATTGCTTTTCCTCTTTTTGTTCCTTCTTTTTCTTTTCCTTTTTTTACTCTTTTTCTTTCTCCTCTTTCCTCCTCTTTCTCTCTTCTATCTTTTTCTTTTAATTTTCCTCCAACTTCCCCTCCCCCTCCCCCTCTCTCTCTCCCTACCCGTCCCCCCCTCAAACTCCCCACTCCCACTCCCACTCCCACTCCCTCTCCCCTTCCTCCTGCTGTTGCTTCCACTTCCTCCTCCTTAGGTAAACACCGTAGGGAGGGAAACTTTTAAATATTTCATGAAAGGGGGGAAGAGCGAGGGAGCGGGAGAGGGAGGTGGGGGGCTTCTTCCGAAGGTTAGGGAGGGGAGAGAGGGGGTGTCGACCCTAATGCCCTGGAAGCCCATCTGGCGAATAGGACTTTCGACACTGTGGTCTTCCTTTTGTGGCCTGACCGTTGTCGTGGAAACCGAAAGCCACACAATGACTTGGACAATCATACATAAACAAGGGACACACACACATACGTAAAATAAACATGTACATACATACAAACACACACACACACACACACACACACACACACACACACACACACACACACACACACACGTCCAGCTACATCTCAGACTAATTTGCATACGCACGAGATACCACACACACGTGCGTCGACATCCGATGTGTATGCAAACGAAAAAAAAAACATTTCACCGAAAGTCCCGCGCGCCAATTTAAAATACAACCCAACTGTTAAATTGAATATATAAAAAAATATGTATATACAATTAAAATAAAGTCATTATCTTATCCAGCGCTCGCAAAACGGTATGCGAAGCAAACGAAGCAGACGAAACAGGAAGTAGCCACGCAGACGAAGCAAACGAAGCAGACGAAGCAAACGAAGCAGACGAAACAGGAAGTAGCCACGCAGACGAAGCAAACGAAGCAGACGAAACACGAAGTAGGTGAAGCAAACGAAGCAGGGGAAACACGAAGCAGGTGAAGCAAACGAAGCAAACGAAGCAGGGGAAACACGAAGCAGGTGAAGCAAACGAAGCAGGGGAAACACGAAGTAGGGGAAACACGAAGCAAACGAAGCAAACGAAGCAGGGGAAACACGAAGCAGGCGAAGCAAACGAAGCAGACGAGGCGGAG
>NW_028234429.1:16854005-16866505 GCF_977035675.1 Penaeus japonicus | reverse complement strand
GAGGAGAGAGGAAAGAGAAGAGGAGAGGGGGGGGGCGAGGAGAGAAGAATGAGAAGAGAAGAGGAGAGGGGGGGGGCGAGGAGAGAAGAAAGAGAAGAGGAGAGGATAGGGGGGGGGGGGCGAAAGAAAGGAAGTAACGGTGATAGGTTATACAAAACATGTTATAAATCAACTTTAAAAACGTTCCCTGGAAATTTAATCCGAAAACATCCCCCGTTGTTTTGATAACGTATTCATATTATTATTTCAGCTTTTATTCTTATCGTCATTTTGCTATCTGCGCTTCATTAGTGACTTCGTGCTATCAAAATTCAAAACAAAACTGCTCTAACAATATGGTCATAAAAAACGCAAATCCAATCATCCTGTGCACAAAATGCGTAACATCATTAATTTTCTAATAATAATCAATGAAACGAAATATATTACAACACACACACACACACACACACACACACACACACTCACACTCACACTCACACACACACTCACACTCACACTCACACTCACACTCACACACACACTCACACACACACACATTTCGCTCGGTGTCGTATTTCGAGGACCCAGTGCACCTCGCGGACATAGGCTTCCCCAACCCCTCCCCTTCCTTCCCCTCTTTCCACATCTCCGTTCACCTCCCCTCCCCTCCCCTCTCCCCCTCCCTCCATCTCGCCCCTTCCCTTCCCTCTACTCCCCCTCCCTCCATCTCACCCCTTCCCTCCCCCCTCCCTTCCCCTTTCCCTCCATCTCACCCCTTCCCTCCATCTCTCCCCTCCTTCCTCCCCTCCTATCCACTCCCCTCTCTCCTCTCCCCCTCTCCCTTCTCTCCACCCGCATGCACGCACGCACCCAGTAAAAAGGTCACGCGTCTCCTGCTTGGGTATAAGGGTGTAGGAGGGTGGGTAGAGTAAGGGGGAGGAGTGGGGAGGGAGGGAGAGAGAGAGAGAGAGAGAGAGAGAGAGAGAGAGAGAGAGAGAGAGAGAGAGAGAGAGAGAGAGAGAGAGAGAGAGAGAGAGAGAGAGAGAGAGAGAGAGAGAGAGAGAGAGAGAAAGAGAGAAAGGAAGAGAGAAAAAGAGAAAGAGAGAAAAACAGAAAGAGAGAGGGAGATACTGAGACAGTGCGTATAAGAATTAAAACGAGGGTGAAGGACGAGAGAAAATTGAGGTTAAGAATAACAACGAATAAATTAGACCAGAGGGCAAGTATCAGAGATAAAACCAAGAGTTTGTGAGGGCGAGGGCAGATACCCACATACCCATAAATTCCCCATTGCGAAAGGCGACACGACGAAATCTCAAACTCCCATCCCCAGAGGGCGCTGCAATCACAGACCCGCGTTGCACACAGTGCCAAAATCGCGAGTCATTTTCACAGCAACACTTATCGAACGCCAAAAGCCTTACCACTTAATATCATTTAACACCGTCGCGTTATGGATGGATGGATGGATGGATGGGTGGATGGGTGGGTGGGTGGATGGATGGATGGATGGATGGATGGATGGATGGATGGATGGATGGATGGATGGATGGGTGGATGGACGAATATAGATAAGATATATGATAAAAAGATAAATAAATAGATGAATAGATGGATAAATTGATGGATTAACACAGACAGATCGGCTAGGCAAGTAGATATATATATTTTTAGATATTTACACAGACAGATAGATAAACAAACATAAAATCGGAAGGCAGATAGATAGACGGATCCATTAATAGATAGATAGATAAACAGACAGATAGACAAAGAGCGTGACGCCCTTCTCCCCACGCCCCCCCCCCCTGCCCCCCAGGTTACCCAAAACCGAAAGCGTGTGCAACCCAAACACGGTAACTCGGTACTCGGATAAAGTTACCGAACACTAAAACCAAAAGCTTTTGAGGAATATAATCCCTCTTTGTGCTAAGGGAGAGGCTGGGAGATGAGCGGGGAGATGAGCGGGGAAAGGGGGGGGGAGAGGGGAGAAGGGAGTGGGAGAAGGGAGAGGAAAGAAAGCAGAGTAGAAAAGGGAGAAGAAAGGGGGAGAAGGGAAGGGGAAAAGGGAGAAGGGAGAAGGGGGGGAGTGGGGAGTAGGGAGGGAGTAGTGGGAGGGGTGAAAGAGAGAAAGGAGAAGAGCGAGATGACAGAGTAATAGAGAAAGAAGAGAGGAGAAAGGGAGGAGGGAGAGGGAGCGATGAGAAGTGAGAAAAGAGAAGAGAGGAAAGATGAGAGAGGAGAGAGAGAGAAAGGAAAGAAATTGAAAGGAAAATGAAGAGGGAAGGGGAAAGAAAAAGGGGAGGAGGAGGGGAAGAAAGAGAGTGGAAAAGAGAGAAGAGAGGAAAAACAAAAGAAGGAAAATCATAAAAACGGAGAAACATCGAGAAAAAATAAACAACAAACAACACGAAGCTCGCAACACCAATGACGCAATCACCAACAAACCCACTACAGGCAAGCGCCGCAACTCAAAACAACCAGCCAGAATCAATCAAGCAATCTCAAGCAATCCCAATCAAGCACCGCAGCTAAGTAAGAGAGTCCAAGCAAGCCATGCGATGTCAGCGGCGGTGGGGCGGCGGAGCGGCGGCAGCGCTGGTGTCCCTTGCAACCGGTGCCACGAGACAAGACGAGACGAGTCACCCGAGCCCGCGGCCGAAGCTGCAGCCACCGCACACCGCACGCGCTCACACCTGCGCCGGCGACCACAGCGGGCTTGGCTTCCCGCTCCGCACGCTGACGAGGATGGCATCTTCCTCTTCCTCTTCCTCTTCTTCTTCTTCGTTGTCTTCCTTTTCATCTTCTTTCATCACCTTTCTTTCCTTTCCTTTCCTTTCCTCTCCTCTCTTCTACCTCTCCTCCCTTATCTTCTCTCCTCCCATTCTTCCTCCTTCGCTAAAAGACTAAAATGCATGTCTTGTCTGAATCACCAATTGCATGAGAGAGAGAGAGAGAGAGAGAGAGAGAGAGAGAGAGAGAGAGAGAGAGAGAGAGAGAGAGAGAGAGAGAGAGAGAGAGAGAGAGAGAGAGAGAGAGAGCGAGAGCAAGGGCAGAAGAGGAAGAGAAAAAGAGAGAGAGAAAAAAAATAGAAAGACACTAAACGGGATAGGAAGGAAAGGAAGGAAAAGAAAGAAAGAAAGGCAATAATGAAGGAAGGCAAAATAAGAGTTGGCGAGGGGAGTGTGAAGGGAAAAACAACACACTCGAGCGAAATAAATAGAAAAGCACAAGAGAAACGAAAGGGAGAGGAGGAAGACGGAAGCAGAAAGAGAGAGGGGAAGAGAGAGAGAGAGAGAGAGAGAGAGAGAGAGAGAGAGAGAGAGAGAGAGAGAGAGAGAGAGAGAGAGAGAGAGAGAGAGAGAGAGAGAGAGAGAGAGAGAGAGAGAGAAAGAGAGAGAGAGAGAGAACAACTGAACTCTGAATAAGAGGAATGGAGAAGGACAATGAGAAAAGAGCGACAGCAGGTAAAAGTTAAGAGCTGAAGAAAGATATAAGGAAGAAAAGATACGGGCAAGACAGAGGAAGGGGGGGGGGGGTGACGGGGTATAAGAAGATGAATCGGAAGAATGTAAAATGAAAGAAGAAAGGCAGAAGAGACAAAAAAAAAAGAAAAGAAAAAAAGAAAGTTGAAGGAAGAGGAAATAAAGGGAGGCAGGAAAAAAACGCAGACGAGACGGAAAGAAAAATAAAATAAAAAGAGAAGAGGCAGAGCACAGGTGATGAGAGGAAGAAGGGAGAAGAGAGGAAACAAAAAGACACAAGGAAGGAGAAACATGAGAGAAATGGAACAAGCAGACAGAAACAAGGAAGAAGAAACACGAGAAAAAGGAGGAAACAGAAAGACACAAGGAAGAAGAAACACGAGAGAAAGGAGGAAGCAGAAGGACACATGGAAGGAGAAAGATGAGAGGACACGTAAGAGGAGCAAGACACGAAAGAGGAGACCCAGCGGGATGCAGCATCTGGGGGGGAGGAGGGGGGGAGGGGGAAGGAGGTGGCTCTTGTTACGGGTGCACGTGGGGGGCGGAGAGCGGCGTTACGTTACCCGCTTGCCTTTCGCTCAGTCGCTAGTTCATCTGAGTCTATTTAATGGCATCGGTAAGTTCTATCTGTAAACGCGTTCATTATGCATGATCCAGCAAAAGCACGAGTCTTTGACAGCTGAAGTTCATCTGTGAGCATGTTCGCCTCACAGCATCAGCAATTTCACCTGATAGTTGGCTTCACTGACAGTGTGTCCATCTGACAACATCAGCAATTTCACCTAACAGGAAACATATCTTAAACTACGTTCTTCTTGGAGTATCATTAAGTTCCTCTGACAATGAGCCTATCTGACAGCAAGTTCCCCTGATATTAAATAGCCCTATCTGACAGCAAGTTCCCCTGATAATAAATAGGCCTATCTGACAGCAAGTTCCCCTGATAATAAATAGGCCTATCTGACAGCAAGTTCCCCTGATAATAGGCCTATCTGACAGCAAGTTCCCCTGATAATAAATAGGCCTATCTGACAGCAAGTTCCCTGATAATAGGCCTATCTGACAGCAAGTTCCCCTGTTAATAAATAGGCCTATCTGGCAGCAAGTTTCCCTGATAATAGACCTATCTAACTGCAAGTTCCCCTGATAATAGACCTATCTAACTGCAAGTTCCCCTGATAATAGGCCTATCTGACAGCAAGTTCCCCTGATAATAAATAGGCCTATCTGACAGCAAGTTCCCCTGACAACGAGCCTATCTGACAGAAATTTCTCCTGACTCCCTAACTCCCTCCATCCACCCCCCCTCTCTCTCTCTCTCTCTCTCTCTCTCTCTCTCTCTCTCTCTCTCTCTCTCTCTCTCTCTCTCTCCCCCTCCCTCTCGCTCGGCTCTTCTGAGGTTACAATCACGTGGCCAGGAAGTGGAGAACATGCCAGTATTCTTATCTTCTCTTTCCTCCATTTTTTTTTTATTCCGATCTGGTGGTGGTAAGGGGCAGGGTGGGTGTGGGTGTCTCTTGACCTGCCACACTAGTCTTTATCTTAATAACCTTAAGAGGTGTTTCAAGATTTTTTTTTCAAATATTATCAAGGGGAAAAATAGAGGGATAAGGCGAACGAGGAGACGAAAAAATGGAAAATAAAGAAAAGAAAGAAAAAGAAGAAGATGAAGAAAAAATGAGGAAGAAGAAACAGAAGGACACAACAGAAAAGAACAAACAAGCAAAAAACAAGAAAATGTAATACAAATCCTAATGCAATAGTAATCATACAATCTCAATTAAATTGCAATCCAAAATAACCTTGCAACTCTCTCTTGCAAGACGGTGACCTGCTTCTCTCTTCTAATGGTTATAATCATCATTATGGAGGCCGTGATTAAAGACAAGTAAGACAGAAAGTAAAAAAAAAAAAAAAAAAAAATGTACATCTCTATTTCAGTTGAATTTTTCGGGTTTTATTTTTCTTTCCTCATTTTTTCACTTTTATATTTGCTTGTTTCCCCAAAATTCCACCGTAATCCCGTAACGGAGTATTGCAAGGGGGGGATTCCATGCATAAATAAATGGATACACTGAGCAATTAAGCCTATAAGCTTATCTGTTTACACAATATATATACACACACATTATATGCGTGTGTGTGTGTTGGGGTGAGAGGGGGGGGGGGGTGCGTGTGCGTGTGCGTGCGTGTACATATGCATGTACGTACATACTCACACAAGGAAAACAGAGCAGCTTCCCCTCCAGCAGCAATAACTCAGCAAGCACAAACACTCCCAAACGAATATGTTTAACAAAAGCCAACATGAATAAATCTTATCAACATACGTCCCAAACTCGGCAAACATCACATAGAGGGCGCCCTCCCAAATCAAATCACCCAGACTGAATTCAATAAATCAATGAATTCAACGCAAAGACTTCATTTAGGACTCCCAACGAAATTAGATTCATGTGAAGAAAAAATATATATATATCCATAATCAAATAAACCAGTCGTTCGAAATGCGTAATCTCTCAACGTCAAAAAAAGGAGGGAAATTGAGACGTCGAGATGTGTGTGATTCAAATTGTGTCTCGTCACAATACGGTTCTAACGCTAATCGCTGACGTTAATGTGTGGTTCGTTCACCTCGCCTCCACCTTTGTTGCAAGGCCTGTGTTGCAAAACCTCCGCTGCCTCAGTTGTCTTCCCAACACTCTTTTTTTATGAATGGTATTTAAAAATGACGCTTTATCAAACACTGGTACAGAACAGCGGCAAAATAACGTGGACTTTGGTTGCTTAATCGTATTTCTCAATGGTAATGGATGCTTGCTCTCTCGTTCGCTCACCTACGCTCAATCTCTCTCTCTCTCTCTCTCTCTCTATCTATCTATCTATCTCTCTCTATCAATACTCGTCCTATCTAACTCTCCCTCCGGACGAGAGACAATACGAGGAAAATATTTCAATGAGACACGCAGCTGCATCCTTTTGAGATCACATAAAACTTGTATTAGTGAACTTGTTAGAAACATGTTGGGAGAAAAAACTTTTTCCTCTTCTTCTCTATCCGTTGCATTCCCTTAATTAAGCTCTTTCTCTTTCTTTCTATTTCTTTCCCTCTCTCCTCTCTCTATTTTCCTTCCTCCTTTCTTGCCTTATGTACCCTTCCACCTCTATCTACCTTCTCCTTCACTTCCACTTCCACTTCCACTGCCACCTCCACTTCCACCTCCACCTCCTCATTCTCCCTCCATCTACCTCCTTATCTCCCTTCTCTATACCACGTCTTTTTCTTTTCCCTCTTTGGAGAAGAGGAAAGGAGAATGGGATAACAAGAGGAAGGAGGGAGAAATAGAGGAGAGGAGAAAGACGGAGACGAAGAAAGAGACAGGACAAAGAGCAGACAGAAGAGGAGAGGAAAAAAGAGAGAGGAGAATGGAGAAGGAGGGAGGGAAGGACTGATAAGGAGAGAAGGGTAGAAAGGTAGATGTATAAAATTAAATAAATAATAGAAAGTGGAAAAAAATGAGGAAGAGAGGGAGGAAAGAAGCTGAAATCAGGTGCAATTAGCGAAAGCATGAATAAGGAAGAGGCAAGACAAGAAGAAAGGGGAAGGGACAGAAGGGGGGGGAAGAGGAGGGGGGAAGGGGAGGGGGGGAGAAAGAGAAACCAAAAAGAAGAAGAGGGAAAGCGAGGAAAGAGAGAGGGTAAAAATGACAGATAAAATCGGTTTACGATGAAAAACTGATAAGAAAAGACACAATAATAGTAGTAGAAATAATAATAAAAATAATAATTATCAACATCATAAATATAATAATCATAATAACAATAATAATAAGAATAAGAATAAGAAGAATATCAACAACATACAAAACAGCCTGACCATTGAATAGAAAAAAGAAGTAACCAAGAAATGAAAATAAAAGAAAGAAAGAAAGAAAGAAAGCGACAGACATACAGACAACGAGCTCCCATAAATCAGAGTTGCTGTCAAGCGCAGAGGACGCGATAAAAAGGGAGTTAAGAGCAGAGTGATAAAAGGTGATAAAAGTACAATTTGACCGCCGACGCGCTGTCAAACAGGCACGGCAAAGGTCAAGTGCAGTGCAAACACAATCGCCTTATCGCATCAGGCCATGCGGGACCGATTTCAATCATATTTATAATAAGAAAGAAGTCGAGTGCTTGCTTCGCTTCGCTTCCCTCCCCAGCCCTCCCGCACCTTCCCTCCTCCCCAACCCCCTCCCTCCCTCCTCCCCAGCCCTCTCCCTCTCTCCTCCCCAGCCCCCTACCTCTCTCCACCCCAACCCCCTCTCTCTCTCCTCCCCAGCCCCTCCCTCTCTCCTCCCCAGCCCCTCCCTCTCTCCTCCCCAGCCCCTCCCTCTCTCCTCCCCAGCCCCTCCCTCTCTCCTCCCCAGCCCCCTCCCTCTCTCCTCCCCACCCCCCCTCCCTCTCTCCGCCCCAGCCCCCCTCCCTCTCTCCGCCCCAGCCCCCTCCCCCCCCTCCTCCCCTGTTTCTCGTTCATTCAGTTCCTTCCTCTTCCATTTTCACTATCTCTCTTCCTCTTTCTCTTACTATTTCTGTATCTCTCTTCCTCTTTCTCTATCTCCATCTATTTCTCTCTCTTTCAATTTCTAACTGTGTGTGTGTGTGTGTGTGTGTGTGTGTGTGTGTGTGTGTGTGTGTGTGTGTGTGTGTGTGTGTGTGTGTGTGTGTGTGTGTGTGTGTGTGTGTGTTTGTGTGTGTGCGTGTTTGTGTGTGTGTGTGTGTGTGTGTGTGTTTGTGTGTGTGTGCGTGTTTGTGTGTGTGTGTGTTTGTGTGTGTGCGTGTTTGTGTGTGTGCGTGTGCGTGTGCGTGTGCGTGTATGTATGTGTGTGTGTGTGTGTGTGTGTGTGTGTGTGTGTGTGTGTGTGTGTGTGTGTGTGTGTGTGTGTGTGTGTGTGTGTGCGTGTTTGTGTGTGTGTGTGTGTGTTTGTGTGTGTGCGTGTTTGTGTGTGTGCGTGTTTGAGTGTGTGCGTATGCGTGTGAGTGTGTGTGTGTGTGTGTGCGTGTGGTGTGATGTGCGTGCGTGCGTGCGTGCGTGTGTGTACTAACTCCAGCAAAAATGGACGATGCTCCCCCCCCCTCCAACGAACGTAAAGGTCAGAGAAAGACACAGGAAGTACCATGGCAGGGGAGGAAGAAGCGACGGGTTGCCATGGTTACCGATGCATAGCTTTTATGTTATACATATATATATATCGTTTTTTTCCTTTTCGTCACGTTCCGTGCGTCTCCCTCGGAATCAAAAGTTTAAAGAAAAAAAAATCTAGTGTTCTACGAGTTATCTGTTTCCCGTTTTTAGTATATTCTTCTTTATATGGAGGATACAGGTTATAAAAAAAGTAGTCTAAAGATCTTCAAACTCTTATATTGTGATTATTTTTTTATGCATCATAAATTCGAGATCATGTAAAGATGAGATACGCCTTGTGTATAACACGGAGCTGTTGATACTTTCCTTCACTGTTGAATATTCCTCTTTCTCTCTGGTGAGGCGGAGAGAACGATAAATAGATAATATAGGAGATAGATAGATGAGATAGAACAAAAGCAGAGAAACAGAAAGACAGGGACAACAGAAAGTAGGAAATAGAGATAGAGCGAATTAAAAACAGATAAAAAAACGTAACAAAGAAAAAAAAAACAGAGACTCACAAAGAGAGTGACATAGAAGCAGAAAACAAACAAACACACAGAGGAAACCCCAAGATACAGAAAAAGAGAAAGACAAAATCAAAAACAGAAAGAGAAAGAGAGAGACAAAATCAAAAACAGAAACAGAAAAAGAAACAGAAACTGAAAGAGAGAAACAGAGAGACAAAAACTCAAAACCAGAAAGAGAAAGAAGAGAAACACGAGAGACAAAATCAAAAACAGAACTAGAAAAAGAAACAGAAACTGCAAGAGAGAAACAGAGAGACAACACAGCCCGGAAGGACCTCCAAGACGCCCCAGAGAGTCCCTCAAGTAGACGCTCCTTTCACGACATGAAACGACACGTCGGAGATCAGCTGACTTCAATCAGGGCGGAGAATTACGTCCAATATAGAAGATTGACGAGGGAGGGAAAGAGTGAATGGGAAATAGAGGAAAAACGGAGAAGTTAATGATAAAAGGGGAAGAAGGAAGAGGAATTAAGCTAAAATGAAAAACGCATGGGGGGAAAAACGCGAAAGAGATGAAAGAAGAATAAGAGGAAAGGAAGTGAGAATAAGAAGATCGAAGAAAGGGGAAGAGAAGAGAAATTAAAAAAGAAAAAAAGTGAAAAAATAATAGGAAAAAAAAGAGAGATGATCAAGTTGTTTCTTCCTTCCTTCTAATGAGATGGAAGATCTTTTTTTTTTTTTTTTTTTTTGGGGGGGAAGGGAAAGATTTTCCAGAATATTCCCCGCGAGACAAACTTTTCAAAACTAAAATGAGAAGCAAAACCATGAAGAGGAGGAAAGAGGAGAAGAGGAAGAGGAAAATGGAAAAAAAGGAAGAGAGGAATATGAAAATAAAAAAAGAAAGAGAGGAAGGGGAAAATGAAAAAAGAAAGAGAGGAAACGAAGAAAAATAAGAGAAAAAAAAACGAAGATAACGAGAGAAAAAAAACATGAAAAAGAGAGAAAAAAATACATAGAACAATAGAAAGAAAATAAAAAGAGGAAAACATAAGAGGAAGAGGAAGTGAGCACGACAGGCGCAGTGGCAACGGATTTTGAGAGCCTAAGCCAAAATCAATCAGGTGTGCCATCCGGGGTGGGCCAACTGTACAGCTGACTGGCCTGTACTCCGCCCTCAGCCACGTCGCAGATGTACACAAACCACGCCCTCTGAATGCTCACCCTGCGAATCAGGCTGAAAAGGGTGTTTGAAAGGGTGTGATTCTTATAAAGGGGGTAAGATGGTGTGTTCTAGGTGTGCGTGATGGTATTTCAAGCGTTTTTCTTTTTTCTTTCTTTTTCTTTTTTCATCATTATTTTTTTAAGTGTACGTGATGAGGATACAGGAGTTTTCTGTGAAAGGTGATTTTTTTAATACCTTATACATGAGACGTCCGAATGAGTCACCTAAAGAAAGAATAAAAAATAGATGGTGGATAGACACGTAAAAATACCTGTTTCAGGAAGGATGCTTCATCATAGTTACTCCAGCATAACCATAGCCATTTGTTATCTCTTTATCTCTATTCCCAGCAAAACTATCTGTGTTCTCCATCTTTTTGTTCGCCTGAATGCTACTCTTACTATATCTGCTGTACATTCTATTCGTAACCACCTGTTTGGAATGGACTGTAACCTTGAAACCTTCTATAAACTTTACATAAAACGCAAAACCATCTGTAAACTCCACATAAGTTTATCCCATATGTCAACTCCACATAAGTTCACCCCATTTGCAAACTCCACTCCGTCTGAAATCATACACTCCCACTCCACCCATCTATAACATCAACTTCGTCCACAACCACTTAAAGAAATCCACTCCACTCAAAACTCCAACCACTTAAAAACACGCCACTTCATCCACACAACACGCACCTGTACTTCCACTTCAACTTCAAGTGGAAAAGGGAGGGAGGTAAGGAGGGAAGGAGGGAGGGAGGGAGGAAGGGAAGAGAGGAAAAGAAGGTAGAGAGAGAAAGAGAAAAGAAGGAAAGGGAATGACAAAGGAGAGAGCAGATGAGAGATGGGGAAGAGGATAAAATGATGGGATTAGTGAGAAAGAGAGAGAGAGAGAGAGAGAGAGAGAGAGAGAGAGAGAGAGAGAGAGAGAGAGAGAGAGAGAGAGAGAGAGAAAGAGAGAAAGAGAGAAAGAGAGAAAGAGAGAAAGAAAGAAAGAGAGAGAGAGAAAGGATGGGAGGAGAGAGGCAGAAAAAGGGGTGTGGGGGAGAGAAGAGAGCAGAGAGGTGAGGATGTCCGTAAACATTTTCCACGACCCTTGACCTCAATGAGCAAAATGCTTGTCAAAGAGAGAGGGAGAATAAGCCGAAGAGAAGACGTGTTCCTGAGTCGCTCCTTCGCCGCCATCAACCCCCTCGAGGGATTTGCACACTGACACTACGAGGGAAGGAGAAGGGGGAGGGGAAGGGGGAGGGGGAGGGGGAGGGGGAGGGGGAGGGGAGGGGAAGGGGAAGAGGGGGGAAGGGAAAGGGAGGGGGAGGAATGGAAAGACGGGGAGAGAGATAACGGGAGGTGGGATGGAGGAAAGGGAAAAGGAGGGGTGAGGAATGGAAAGACGGGGAGAGGGATGGAGGGAGGTGGGATGGAGGAAAGGGAAAAGGAGGGGTGAGGAATGGAAAGACGGGGAGAGGGATGGAGGGAGGTGGGAGGGAGAAAAGGAAAAGGGATGGGGGAGGGATTGGAAAGACGGGAAGATGGATGGAGGGATAGCGGGAGATGGATAGATGGAGGGAGGGAGTGAGTTTTTGAGAAAGAGAGAGAGAGAGAGAGAGAGAGAGAGAGAGAGAGAGAGAGAGAGAGAGAGAGAGAGAGAGAGAGAGAGAGAGAGAGAGAGAGAGAGAGTGAGAGAGAGAGAGAGAGTAAGAGAGAGAAACGAATAAAAAAAAGGGAAAATAAACAAGAAAAAATAGAGAAAATCAAAGCAAACCAACAGCGCCACAGGAAGAGCGCGCGAGCAAGGTGAACCGTTTACATAAATACTTCAAACGAAAAACCCACCGAAGTGCACCTGTTTGCACCCTACCTGACAGCAAACGGTAATAAACGGATTCCATCTTTTCAGAACGGAGGGTAAAAAAAAAAACACACACACACACAAAAAAAAAACGCAAACATGCAACAGACAAAAACAAATACCCCAGCAACGACCACGGAAACAACAACAGTAGCATCAACAGTAACCATACAACAAGAAACATGCAACAACAACAACAAATGCAACAAGAATCGCGGTTGCAAGGCACGCAGAATCAAGGAACGGCAAACAACATTACGCTATCATGGACGAGAGGGAATGCAAATTTGCTCCCGGTTTTGCACGGCAAGATTCGCC